>NC_056725.1:395927836-396155336 GCF_019279795.1 Protopterus annectens | reverse complement strand
TGTAGAATGTTGCTACAGTGACAGGGGTTGTGTCGTCATACATGTTGTGAAGAAAGGCTCTTCTGAAACTAGCATGTACGCCATCAGTTACAGACAGACATCAATAAATGACCACAGTGAAGTATCACACAAATCACAGTAATGATCCTGTGGAATACAGAAGAGATATGAACAATAAACATGGACAGTCTAAAACAATCTGGTCAGTTGGGAGGTATACACAGAACTCCTTAGTGCAAGAAATGTGGACCAAGCCTGACAAAAGGGGTGTTTAAAACCATGAAAATTGGGCTATATCACAAATATTGGAGTAGATAAGCTCACACAGTTGATGCATTCACACCCTCCTGTCTGTCCTAACTCATATTAACTGGAGGAGCAGAGGTCCCAAGCACACATACTTCCCACTAGTTAGTGATATACATCTTCACAGCATCCCACTGCTTTGTTAGAAATACACAACATGTATGGTAGCCAGGCAACAGTACATCTGACAAATATCTGGACATAACATACACAGCCCAACCTTGTAAATATCGTAAATAGCATTATACTGTTGATGTGTGTATGTAAAGCATATTTACATTTTCTTAAAAGGTTTGCATGTAAAATATTTCTGCACCTAACACATATCTGTTTTCCTCAAATGAAATTGTATGATCCCTACCTTCAAGCTTAATGCATTTGTTAACTATGCATGATACTGAATGCATTTATGAGTAACTATTCTACATGATATTTTATTTAATATTAACTATAAATTGTATCTAAATTGTATAATGCAACTTGGAGCTTTTCTCCCCGGGCCTCCACTGAAAATGTGTCAGTTCGGCTCAGTGGACTTCCCCGGTAATCAAACTGCAAATAAATAAATAACATCACACTAGGGTAAATACACTGAGCTGCAAGGCATGTCACAAAGCACTGTCTACACTGCAGGCAGACTGCCACAACACTAACACAAATTACCTATGGGGGACTACACATGTAATTGCAAATATAGCAGGCACTACAGGCATGTAACAGCATGGAGTAACAGGCACCAGTGTGAAAGTGCATACCCACAACCAATCTCATCACAGTCACAGTTGCATAATGGTAAGCATAAGTAATAGTACAGTATATGGACTGTGTGAACAAAAGTCATCATCATGTTTGCCACTCACACACTAATCCTACATATACTGGCCCAATTCACAGTGTAGTATGATGCCTGACTCTTGTATGGGACATGTCTCAGTCTGACCCTGAAAACATATAGGCTGACAGGGTATCAAAAACTGGAGCAGCATGCAACATCAGATAGAACAGGACCAAGAGCACTGACATCTACCCCAGTGTGTACACAGGCCAAATAACATATTCACAAAACACTGCTACATAATACAGACACTCCGTCAACAATCACCATAAGTACACAGACCTCACTACTGTACAGACTACAACAGAATGTCCAGGTTTTGTCCTCAGATATTAGGCCTCCTATACATTACATGTCTGGCAGTCTGATATATCACTGGATTGATATCAGGAATTATGTCAGTAAATAGTGGTATACTGTACATATCCACCTCTTACTGCATGACATATGAACAAAGGTTGACAGACGTGGGGGACAGAGGCATAAACACAGGGCCAATATTGACATATTGCAGTTATAAACTTTGAACATTGTTGGTGTAACAGGGTTTGTTGTGACATATCTCTTCTGAGGGATATGAAGTCAGTAAGACACATGGATGTTACCATTTACTGAATACAATCTTCAGAGTATGCTACTGCATTTATAAAGACAGATAACGTGTGAGTAACACACCAAATCTAAGACTCCAAACTCTGGTCAGTCTGTAGATAGCCCTACAGGTGAGAGTTTGCTCAACTATATAACACTGTCATGTCAGACTTTGAATCATGAAGAACAGCCATATACACACAAACCCTGTTAAACCAACATTGCTTCAAATGTAGAACAGCAATACTTACATTCTGTCCCCATGTCTGGGACACCCCCCCCTCCAGTTTGTTGGCCTGTCTCCACAGTGTTTGTTGTAAGAGGTATTTCCAACTACCCTCTGTGATGCTGTTCTGTTAGACACCCACATGAACCCTGCTGACAGTGAAGGAAAAGGGCCAACACCCACTTGCAGTGCTTACTTATAGGAGTGTGTTTCCATGCAATTAACTACAGGAATGTTACCACAGCTTTTCCACATGCAATTAGCAAGTGGAGGACTCCAATTCATCCACAGACCATCAGCTGATCATGGGCATTATCTACTAAAGCCAAGCTGTTGCCTATCCAAAATAGATGCATTTGTCCACATCTACCAAAGGGGGGGGGCAGAGACAGAGAGAAAGAAAGAAAGGAAGAGAGAAAGAGCCAAGTGTGTTTGTATATGATCTGTGGGTGGAAAGAGGTCCCTGGGTATTATAATGGTTGCCTATATATACATTTATGGCTGTGGATTGTCTACAACAACCTCTACAGTATTTGACAACTGTTGCCCTTGTAATGTGACATTGGGACATATGGGTCCTCAATATGAAAATCTATCAAAACCCACCCTGCAATGGATCCTGTTATTACACAATCACACCAACACCCACAGGGGATATTGATCTCACACACACACACACACACACACACACACACACACACACACACACACACACACACGCGCGCACACAGTTTAACAGTTGCCATGTCTGGGATTAGAACTTCTACCTAACTAGTTTGCTACATTATGGTATTACACAGTTATCACAAGCATCATGAAGCTTATATGTTGAAGAACTGTCCAAAGGTATCTTTAAAGGTGAGTGGCATCAGCTTCAGTGCTAAAGGATGGGTAAGGGAAGTGTAGTAAGTGTGAATGTCCAGAAAATCAGGTGTCAACAAAGACACACACACTCTCACACATAAACATTTTCACAGTTGTCAGGACCAGGACTAGAACTCCTACTTAACTAGGTTGCTATATTATGGTATTATACAGTTATCACAAGCACCATGGAGCTTATATGTTAGACAGCTGTCCAAAGGTATCTTTGAAGGTGAGTGACATCAGCTGCAGTGCTAAAGGAGGGGTGAGGGAAGTGTAGTAAGTGTGAATGTCCACAAAGTCAAGTATTAACAAAGACGCACACACTCTCACACATGTTCATAGTTGTTAGGACCAGAATTAGAACTGCTACCTAACTAGTTTGCTATACTATGGTATTACACAGTTATCACAAGTGCCACAGATCTTATATGTTGTAAAGCTGTCCAAAGGTATCTTTGAGGGTGAGTGACATCAGCTGCAGTGATAAGGGAGGGGTAAGGGAAGTGTAGTAAGTGTGAATGTCCATAAAATCAGGTGTCAACAAAGGCACACACACAAACACACACATTTTTGCAGTTGCCATCACCAGGATTAGAACTCCTACCTAACTAGTTTGATCTACTATGGTGTCACACAGTTATAGCAAGCACCATGGTGCTTATATGTTGAAAAAGCTGTCCAAAGGTTTCTTTGAAGGTGAGTGACATCAGCAGCAGTGCTAAAGGAGGAGTAAAGGAAGTGTAGTAAGTGTGAATGTCCACAAAATCAGGTGTTAACAAAGACACACGCACACACACACATTATCTCAGTTGCCAGGACCAGGATTAGAACTTCTACCTAGCTAGTTTGCTACACTATAGTATTACGCAGTTATCATGAGCACCACATAGTTTATAGGGTGGAGATTTGGCCAAAGGGTTATTTCAAGGTGACTGGCATCAGCAGGTGTCCTAAAGTAGGGCAATGGGAGGTGTAGTGAGTGTGAACGGCCTCAGAATCATTCAGCTCCACACACACACACACACACACACACACACACACACACACACACACACACACACACACACACATAGTTTAATAGTTGCCATGTCTAGGATTTGAGCTCCTACCTAACTAGTTTGCTACACTATAGTATTTATACAGCTATTGCAAGCACCATGTAGCTTATAGGGATGTGATTTGGCCAAAGGGTTATTTCAAGGTGACTGACATCAGCAGTAGTGCTAAGGTAGGGCAATGTGAGGTGTAGTGAGTGTGAATGGCCTAAAAATTATTCATCTCTAAATACACAGGCACACAGTTTAACAGTTGCCATGTCTTGGATTGGAACTCCTATCTAACTAGTTTACTGCACTAGAGTATTATGCAGTTATCGCAAGTGCCGCAGAGCTTATACAGCTGAAATTTGTTTGATGGTTTATTTCAAAGTGACTGACATCAGCAGACATGCCAACATGGGTAATGGGGAGTGCAGTGTGTGTGAATGGTCCTTAAATCATTCCTCTGGAAACAAACACACAAACACACACACACACACACACACACACACACACAGTCACACACAACTTTACATTTGACATGATTGCATATACAAATGCTTCATGACTACTAATTATTCTATCATGATACACAATTATCACAAGCACCAAAGACATTATATGGCTGAGGGCTACCAAAAGGAATGTCTACAGTGATTGACATCAGCACATCATGTGATGTTGGCCAATTGGATGTGTAGTAAGTGGGACAGGCCTCATAATGGAATTATCTCTGTCACTGTCTGTCTCTCTTTTCCCCACATCTTTGTGTGTATATGTTTGACATATTATAGTGTGTTGGCCTTGGATATGTGTGAGTATTCCTATCAAATGTGTGTGTGTGAAGCATAAATGGTGGATAATTTGGTGTGTGTGTGTGCACAGACATCTGCAAATGACAGATATGTATAGTCCACTGTGTTGTCAGACATGGGCTTCATTTCTCTAAGTGTAGGAGCATGCCCAGTATGACCTTCTATATTGAGGATGTGAATCCATTCCATGTAGATTTGTACTCCAGTCCAGGGTTTGGTGCTCTACACCTATAGCTAGCAACCTGTTTCTGCAAGATATCTGTAGATAGGTTGACAATATGGAATCACAATGGGTGACAGAGAGGGGGATACTGTGACTATTGCTGTCTGCGCTGCTTGTGTTACATGGTTGACGTTAGCAGAGCTATTCAAACATGTACTGTTTTACACTATGATGTATTATGTCATCAACTACTGGCAGATATAATTATTTGCTTACGGTTATTTACTGGGAAATACAAGATGAATGAAGCTGAGTCCAGTATTGTGGTCTGCAGCATACACATTCTTGTACATTCCTGCCATTCTGGATGGTTAGCTACAGACATTTGCTTTTGGGTCTGTGTAAATTCTCTATCACCTTGGTGCTATGGTGGCTGAGGATCCCCTTCTTGTACATATATCAACTTAAAAGGATGGCCATATCCTGCTGTGGCCATACCTCTCAGCTGTACAAATTCACCCACGTTACCCAGATGCAGGGCTCATATATCTGGTCAGTTCCCCTTCACATTGTAGTTTGTGAGCAGGTTTGTAGCCACCCATTACTGGGTTTGCAGGTAGGGGTAGTATGGGTACAAATCAGAGTTTCAGACTTCACACACTCCATGCCATCCATGCTTTTACACCCCCTGTTATTCTCTCCACTTCCTAACATTATGAGAGTGATATCTGAGAAGTATCCCTATAGTTGGCCCTTCATCCCAGTGGTATTTGTGGATTGTTCCACAGTTCATGCAGTAGGACATGGGGGGGGGGGCAAGCTACTGGGATTTGTCAACATGGCCTTGCATTTGTGTTCTGTTGATTGTGTTAGGTTGCTTGTTGGGACCCCATGGGATACCATACATTGGCACCATGGTTGAGGCCAGGCCTTTGACAGAGGACTATAAGCCATTTGGTAGTGATGCAGACCATCTGTAGCAGGCCACTGCATTCTGTCCCTCCTACATTCCCAGGCTGTGAGCCAGTGGATTCCCCTTGGGTGACAGGATAAGTGTGTGAGGTGTTAATGGCAATAGTTCCTGTCCATATTGATCCATTGGTCTGGATGCAGGCAGGAAGCTGCTTACAACTAGGGGCACACCTGCATAGGACACCTCTTCAGCATTCTGTGGGTATTCCCATACAGAATTGGAGCCATACTGTACTCATTCCCAAAAGCAAGGATATGACCTGTGATAAACCTGTGGCTGATGGTGGGGTGAGCTGAGTGCATGTGTGATATGGAAGCTATATGCAGCTGACTCACATATATACCTGGGACATTCCCCTTATGCTGCCTTATGCGGGGACATAGGCAGTCTCTCATTACTTCATAACTGTGCCTTTTCTGGCCTGCCAGTGATTGGCCAGACTACATCAGTATTCCACACTACATGGACAACTAATGTGCTGCTAACCTGTATGTACAATTCCAAAGTTGTGTGCAGCTGACAGTTACATTTTATGCAGTCTGTTTAGGGTTGTTCCACTTGTGTACTGTGTGCATGTATGGGCCCACATTCATTGCATGTCCATCTTTCAGACAGTGACAGATATTGACATCTGGACAGTGAGTAAGGATGACTGCTGACATAGGTATTGCTGAGAAGCACTGTGGTTGGCACTGCAGTTGTTGGAACGTGGCCTTGTCAACCACAGTACTGTACCTAGGCCACTGAGACACAACCATCCAGGCCTACATGCTGACCACTTCCAGACAATATTGAACACACAACAACATAACACACAGACCCCTGCATATTGTACACAAGCAACATTCTATTCTGTAGATTGGGCCAGCTCGGGTAATCTGTGCTCCACTGATATTACTCCTCACACTTAAATGTTACTGCATTTCTACATAGGATTATAAGGGGGGCACACACCTGACAACTTTAAACATTTGCTATGACTGTACTGGTATTTCAGGTAATCTGTTGGCTTCCATTTCATATTGTATCCTGACCTATCATGCAGACCAGAGGCATATCAGTAGAGTAGAGATCTTAGGTTTTATTGACCTACATGTCATTTCAGTTTCAAAATTCTTACCCTTCAGAAATAACATGCAACTGCCAGACCTGTTGTAGTCTGTCTTTGTAGGTCTGGAGGAGGGGGGGGGATGTTCACCATTGCCATCATTTGGAGGTCTTAGCCCAGCCTTTCCTTATGGTCATCTACACCTGTCCTACTAGCTGAGGCTGGTGGTGGGTATCAGTGGCGGCTGGTGACTTCAAATCACAGGGGGGCTGCAGGAGACAGCTGAATGGGTGGGGTCAATGGGACGGGGTGTGGTCAACCATAAAAAGTAGGAGCTATGCACAAAACCACAAAAAACTAACTTTAATTAAATATGCTGCCCTGGGTGGCAAACCATCATTATGAAAGTCCAATCAAGACAAAAATAAGTGTAGAAGAATAAAAATATTTCAATGCATTGGCTGCATGACAGCTTACTTGATATCTAGATGGAAACAAAAGGTTGTGAGGCATGAAAAAATAAATTACTTTTTAAATACATTACTGGAATGCCAGTCGAAATCAAGTATAAGAAAAACCAGAAGCACTCAACTCAAACCACTTCTCCTTGCACTGCAGTTCTAATTATAATATATTCAGCTTTATTAAAGTACCAAGTAACATGCTGAAAGTAGAAATCTATGTGATGCCCCCACTTGTAAAAATGTTTCTTATCCAAAACAGACCTGCTGCCTGACAACTTGTTTCATGGGGAAAACAAGATAAAAGTGAAAAATGAAAAGCAAACAAGAAACAAGCTCAAGATACATTGCTTAAAGGATTACTGTACAGGTTATGGACCACACATGATTGGCATTCTGTTTAGTTTACGGGTAAAGTCTGTAGAGATGACTGGAAGTCTCCAACAAGTTTAATGAGCTTTTTAAAATAATGGAATCCTGTCCTTTAATACCCAAGGCTTATACATTATCTAGTCAAGTATTCTCTGCATGACAACAACAGAAAGGCTTTCAATGTTGGCAATTCTTTAACAGTATGCTTATTAAAGCTTACTTGCATCTTACGATGTCAGACAAGCTTACCTTATGGTCATTAAAGCATTGCTACTTAAACACAGAGCAACAGGCACTTTGAGTAATAAGCATAAATCTGAGTAATAAGCATAAATCAACAGTACAAAAATATGACAGAAACCAGACCATTCTGCAAAATCAAGGACAGATGAAAAGCCACTGTAGTACTTATGCAGTGTGTCCTCCCCATCCAAGGTAGATACAACTACTCCTTGCCTTGCTTGGACACATCCAGAGTCACTACATGGGGAGTGGGGTGCAACAAGCATGTCACAATTTGAAATCTCTCTGGCTGACTGTGATGGCCCTGACACATTTGTCATACCTCTCAACCTCAAGAGCAAGAAATCTGGACAAAGCCATACACAGAAGTGGGACAAAGGCCCAACAATAAGGACAATTTTTAAATATTGCTCTAATAAACTTAGAAAGATAATAGAATAGGTCTTGCATTAGTATGAATTTTCTGAAGGGTATAAAATCTGAAAATCAAATGTCTGTCATTTTCTAACTTCAGTCTTTAGTGATTTGTCACTAATTTGCCAAAAAACACAATTTTATGAAAAATGGACCAAAAATGTGATGCAAAAATATAAAATAGACACACAATACAGCTGCTACCTGTCAAAGAAGGGACACTGTAATATTAGTACTGCTACCTTGAGCAGCTGACAAAATATAAAATAATCTACATGCATTTCAAGTAATCTATAACTTTGATTATTACAGTTATTTCTTAATTGTAAACCCTTCATGTTTTCTTCCAAAATTGCTGTTTTGCGGAGGGATTATTATGGGGAAGAGCAACATTTTGAGCCAAAAATTGGGGACAGTTGAGAGGTTGGCTATGCCTAATTCTATAAAGCAATTTATTTGCATGTACCTCTCAACCTGTTAATGCAGTAAATCTGAACAAGGCCAAATATACTGGGGGCACATATAAACAGTACTAAAAATTGCTCTTGTATAAATTGAGACAGTTGATAGAACAGCTCTTACTTTAACATGCATTTTTCTGAAGGTTATGAAGTCTGAAACTTATTATTTAGTGACTTCTGGCAAATCATTTAGGAATTAAAACTACAAATTTTATGAATAACAAACCAAAAATAAGAAGCAAAAATCTATTCATTCTTTGAAAATCTGGACAGTTGGGAGGTATAGTTCAGCTGGGTCTGTCTGAGTTTGCTGCCCTTCCCCCCTGACAAAATAATGGTTGAATGGAGCCTCTGCAGCCATTCCAATGAACCATTACTTGGCTATTTCACTCCATTTACCATAAACACTAATGTGCATACTGCTTTACTTCTATGATGAGTTGGACTTCATTTGAAAGTTTTATTTTGTATTTTACAGCACAAACACTAAGTCATCTGTTAAACAAAGCAATGCAGTCTCACAATGAAAACTTAGCATTAAAACTTCTCTGCCCTTGAAACTCACATTCATTGAAACCAGCATTGAAACCCACATTCAAAGAAAATACATTGTGCCAGTGGCAGATAAAGATTAATTTTGGGCTGTTTTCGAATCATAGGCCCCTTGCATATGAAACATACATGTGCTCTTTGATGCACCTTCCTCATTGTACTAAAATTATATTCCTTGTACAATACAGTACACTTGTTAGAGGGTGTTTTAAATTTGTTTTGAACATTTTTCCAGTAAGCAATGAAACAAACCATATGCACCCATAATGGCAAAACTGCCCAGTTGAGAACATTTATCATAAAAAAGTCTACTCAGACTTCCACAGTCCACCATTATTAGTAAATATACACAATTCTACAGTCCACCATTATTAGTAAATATGCACAATTCCACAGTCCTCCATTATTAGTAAATATGCACAATTCTACAGTCCACCATTATCAGTAAATATGCGCAATTCTATAGTCCACCTTTATCAGTAAATGTGCACAATTCTACAGTCCATTATCAGTAAATATGCACAATCTCTGAAGTAAGTCATCTAAATAATTCCACATTAAAGAAATCTGTAACTAATGAAGCGGTTGCTGCTAGTAATCACCTTTATATTTCATGGTTTCATCGAAAAATAAAGTGTCTGTTGCCCCTCAGGAATAAATTGCCTATATTACATTAAAAAAAATGATAAGCTAGTAATAATATTGCAAGAGGAAATGGATGGCAAACTGATAACGAACTCATAGTTAGTATCTTCACCAAGAAGAACATTCTCAGTACGGCAGCATCCACCCCTTGTGGGAGTAGAACCCACAGCCTTCTGCATCAAAAGCAAGTACACAACCTGTTGTGCTATAGTATTAACAAGGCAAAGCACTAAACTTCTATTCCCCTGCAGCTCTCAGCTCCTTGTAAAATCTAATCAATACTCAACTGCATCTCAACTTCGCAGCTCAAGAAAACTGGAAAAAGCCAAAATGTATTGGGGGTCAAAGCCCAAAAACCAGGGACACATTAAACATTGCTTGTATAATCTTGGAAAGTTGCTTGAATAAAATGTTGTGTTGCCACCATATATTTTACTGCCAAGGTCCCTGAGCAAAAAACAGTCAGAGTAACATACCACTACGCCACATCAGCTGCTTTGTAAAAGAGAGGAAGACTGAAACTTAAATGGCTATCATTTAGTGAATTCAGGTCTCACCATAGCTGTCAACCTCTTAGAACAAAACACCTGGACAAACCCAGTAATGAGGGAATACAGCCCTCAAACATATTCAGTGAATTCAGTTCTTGCCATAGCTGTCAACCTTAGCACAAAAACCTGGACAAAGCCAATAATGGGGGAATACAGTCCCAAAAATAGGGACAAATTTAAAATATTCATCTTATAAACTTAGAAAATTGCTAGAAAAAAGGTTGTGCTACTATGTATTCTGAAGAACATGAAGTTTGAAATTCAAATGCCGGTCAATTTTACTGCGGACAGAACAAAAACAATTTTCAGCAGAGGCAGGGATTAATACTGCAGACACGTCTTTGTAAAATGGCAGGGCACCAGAGCAAATCCACACAAACACAGGGAGGAGATGCAGACTCCACACAGAAGCCACCCCAACCAAGAATCAAACCAGAAAACCTATAGCTGTGAGGCAACAATACTACCACTGCACCATCAATTATACAAGGAATTAAACATTCAGAAACCTGAAGTCTGAAATTCAAATGCCTGTCAATTTTACTGCGGACAGAACAAAAACAATTTTCAGCAGAGATGCTGGGATTAAAACTGCAGACACGTCTTTGTAAAATGGCAGGGCACCAGAGCAAATCCACAGGGAGGAGATGCAGACTCCACACAAAAACCACCCCGACCAAGAATCAAACCAGAAAACCTATAGCTGTAAGGCAACAATACTACCACTGCACCATCAATTATGCAAGGAATTAAACATTCAGAAACCTGAAGTCTGAAATTCAAATGCCTGTCAATTTTACTGTGGACAGAACAAAAACAATTTTCAGCAGAGACGCAGGGATTAAAACTGCAGAAACGTCTTTGTAAAATGGCAGGGCACCAGAGCAAATCCATACAAACACAGAGAGAAAATGCAGACTCCACACAGAAGCCACCCCAACCAAGAATCAAACCAGAAAACCTATATCTGTGAGGCAACAATACTACCACTGCACCATCAATTATGCAAGAAATTAAACATTCTGAAACCTGAAGTTTGAAATTCAAATGCCTGTCAATTTTACTGCGGACAGAACAAAAACAATTTTCAGCAGAGATGCAGGGATTAAAACTGCAGACACGTCTTTGTAAAATGGCAGGGCACCAGAGCAAATCCACACAAACACAGGGAGGAGATGCAGACTCCACACAGAAGCCACCCCAACCAAGAATCAAACCAGAAAACCTATAGCTGTAAGGCAACAATACTACCACTGCACCATCAATTATGCAAAGATTTAAACATTCAGAAACCTGAAGTCTTAAATTCAAATGCCTGTCAATTTTACTGCGGACAGAACAAAAACAATTTTCAGCAGAGACACAGGGATTAAAACTGCAGACACATCTTTGTAAAATGGCAGGGCACCAGAGCAAATCCACACAAACACAGGGAGGAGATGCAGACTCCACACAGAAGCCACCCCAACCAATAATCAAACCAGAAAACCTATAGCTGTGAGACAACAATACTACCACTGCACCATCAATTATGCAAGGAATTAAACATTCAGAAACCTGACGTCTGAAATTCAAATGCCTGTCAATTTTACTGCGGACAGAACAAAAACAATTTTCAGCAGAGACGCAGAGATTAAAACTGCAGACACGTCTTTGTAAAATGGCAGGGCACCAGAGCAAATCCACACAAACACAGGGAGGAGATGCAGACTCCACACAGAAGCCACCCCAACCAAGAATCAAACCAGAAAACCTATAGCTGTGAGGCAACAATACTACCACTGCACCATCAATTATGCAAGGAATTAAACATTCAAAACCTGAAGTCTGAAATTCAAATGCCTATCGATTTTATTTAACATTTGTTAATCAGGACAGTCTGACTTGGAACAAAAAAACAATTTTTAGCAGAGGCCCAGGAAGAAATATGCAGACATGTCTTTGTAACATGGGAGGACACAAAAGCAAACCCACACAAACACAGGGAGAAGATACAGACCCCACAAAGAAGGAACCCCAGCAAAAAATCAAACCTGAGAACCTGCAGCTGTGAGACAACAATGCTACTACTACACCATCAAATATCAAGCATTAAAACATTTACAAACCACAGATATTATGAGGAACAGATCAGATCAAATATGAGGCAAAAATCTGCAATTCTTTTACAAATGGTGGTGGGTAGGGAACTCAAGTCTTTAACACGTGCATACAGGGTACAGGGTTCAAGCCTGAGGTATTCCCTACCACACCACCATGAGCACCTGGGGCAGTTTCACACACACACACACACACCAATAGACTTACCTGTCCGTTCTCCATAATATCCATCCAGCTAACGTCCTGCCCGTGCAAGACCCGCGAGATCCCTGCTGCATCCAAAAACTCCTTCCCGAGATCAGCGAGACTGTCCCTAAATCCTGACTGCTGCTGTTGCAGTCCGGCCCCGATATATTCTCCCAGCGAGTCTGTGCACAGACGTCTCCTTGTGTCCCCCTATGGGGACTGCCAGGAGCATGCGCATAGATGCGCAGTAGTCGGGACTACTGCGCATGCGCGAAGTCTGCGAAATTTAAAAAACATTTTTTTTTCTATTTTCTTTTTGATTTGAGGGGGCTGCAGTCCGGCAGTCCAATAGCACGGGCCGCCCCTGGTGGGTATGTGACCCTCACTGACATGCATGTGTGTGTCCTATGGACACACATTTGGGCAACCACATGTACTGCAGTAGGATTTGCCACCTTGTCTAGTACTGCCTAGTATGTTGACACCATTATTTGCTATGGATTTCATGCTGCCCATATAAGTGTCCACTATCTGCTGCCATCCCATTCAGCCACCCAATTCCCTTGCATGCTCTTGTCCATACCATACATACAACTATCAGAACATACTACTCTATTCAGTAATTGATAGAAAGAGTGATACTTTGTGGCTGGGCTAGTATTGAGGATGGTGCTAGAGGGCTAACTATGTTGGATGCACATAGCACACTCTCCATACATGGTAAAGCACGTGTAGTGTCATGTTTGGCATCCCTTTTACTGTGTCTGCGAGCCAGAGAGAGGTGACATTCCCTGAATCCCTATAATGTCAGTGTATGTGATATACATTCCCTCTTTGCCAAGGCCTACTGGGCATGCCTCCTTCTGCCTACATGGGCAGACTCAAGTAGTTCCTCATCCGAGTCACTCTGTGCCTGTGATGGCCTTGGCAATGGTGAGGGTCTGTGTGGCCTTGGCCCTTGCTGTTTCTGCTCATCTGTTAACACAGGATCATATTATGTAGCATGGCACATACTATGAACATTTGTGTACATGTAATTGGAGAGTATTGCAAGGCTCCACTGGATATGTCCAGGCAGCGGAACCGTGACTTGAGCATCAAAAAACACACGCTCTATTATGATTCTGATTTGTGCCTGTGCCTCATTATGGAGTTCTTCTTCAGGTGTGTGTGCATTTCTGAGGGGTGTCATCAGCCACAGCTCCGGTACGTAGCCAGCATCTCCCACTAAGTGGCCATATCGGATGTCCCCACTAGCAAATGACTGGTACAGCTGTGTCATATGCCACATGTGGGACTTGTGATAGCTTCCACGGCTGCCAGGACACACATTCAAGATAATACTCTGGGCATCGCGCACAACCTGGCAGTTGATGGAGTGGAAGCCCTTGTTGTTTATGTAGACCCTACCCCGCTCACCGGGTGGTGCTTTGATGTGCATGTGCATACAGTCTATAGCACCCATTACCTCAGGGTATTCTGCTATTTGGTGGAAGAGATGCATATTGCTGGTCAACACCTCATGGCTTTTGAGGAAATAAATGTGCTCACCGGCATGTGCTGACATGGCATCCAGGAACTGGGGAATTATCCTGGATGCTTTTGCCTGTGAGATCCCCATGATATCCCCAGTTGCCCTTTGGAAGGTACCTGTGGCAAGTATTCTTAAGCCTACACATATCTTAGTATCCACTAGTATGTTTTCCCCTCTGTTGGTTCTGTGTGTGAGGCAGGGCTGGCACAGCTCAACAATTTGATGTAGAATGTCCCTGTCCACCCTACAGTGCTCCACTATCTCCATCTCATGTAGCCCCTGGTAGGTTACCCTGGGTCTGTACACTCTTCTTCTCCTCCTCACTGAGGGATAGTTATCAGTATTCACATCCTCACCACTCCCAGTCGCTTCCACATATTGATGTATGAGAGCAACAGCAGCGTCTAACATTGTATTAGTTTTGTCAGGTAAAACTTCCCTATCTGTGTATACCAGTGGTGTACAGTTTGTGGGAAAAACCAGAGTGAATGGTGATTGCGTAGTTTATAGTAGTATGCTGGGCTGGGCTGCTGCCTGTATAATTGGCGGATTCTGATTCATTTCACCTGCCAGCTGTGCTAGTTCTCCTTGATTGCCTTCCTACTGTTGTTTTCCCTTCCCATTGCCTTCCCGTTTAACCCCCAAGTGCTCAGATGTGAACTGAGCTGCTATTTCCTTTTTTTTTTTTTTGTTTGGTTAAACCTGATGCATGGCACACACACATGTTTAAGCAGGGGAAACAGTGCTCAACGATATGAGACACACACCCTTCCATAACTGTGCTTAGCTAAGAGCAAACAAGGGCTGCAGGGCTCCAATAAGTTTGCACCAAGCATGACACATCACCTACTTAAGTAATCCTCTTATCCTGCCTACATGGTTCCCTATTCCTGCCCCTGCAGGTTAGGTTAGGTTAGGTGCAGGCTGCCAGTAGATAGAAATCTGTGATTCAGTATAGGTCCGTTCATTTGCATACCCCAATGTGCAGGTCCATAGTTACAACTCTCAAGCACACCCTTCACCCTTGCCAACGAGTGCTCCTTTGCCTTGTTTACATTCTGCATGCCATTGACTATAATGGCAAAATGCAGATTTCTGCTAAAAATCAGTTTTTCCCCTTTTTATTTTATTTTTGGCACCCCCATGTTTGCGCACTGCTGCCCTTAGCTTAAACGGCCGAGATCAGCCAAAAAAAATAAAAGTTTTATTTTTAGAAAAGCAAATGTGGTGATTTGCATGCTGAATATAATTACATGCAGGAATAGTATAGGGCCACTCATGCACGAGAAAACGGCCCTATACGCGATAACATAGTGGCCATATTGCATGCAGGAGCAGCTATACTCTTCCTGCATGGAAATCGGCCTTTTGTGAATCCGGCCCATAATATAGTGTCTAACACAGTCAATACGTATTTCCTGAGCATATGGTCATGTTGTAACACACAGATTTAAGAAACTTCACAATTCTGCATTTTCATTATTATTCCATGATATTTGTTACTACTGACAATTGTTTTCTTTTATTGTGTTCCTCATTTACCCACATTTTGGCAAAGTGCATTTTGGACTGACTGTTTTATAGAAGTGAATGAGAATCCACTGCCTAAGGTATGAATTGAGAAAGTTAATTTGGAATGCCATCAGTAGCACATTTTAGACTGGCATAGGTGTGCTTTGCTACATCGCTCTAAACAGTAAAACAGGAAGTTACGCATTTCACTTAAGTATAGCACACAGTGTAAATGAAATGAGTTTAAAAAAACAGGAAAGAGGATGCAGGTTTTTCATCTAGCTTGAAGCTACATGCTGCTTGTAATATTTGTAGCTTATCTTTTGTTGTGTGGAATATAAATCATAATTAATATATATATATATATATATATATATATATATATATATATATATATATATATACATACATAGGTTTACCATTACAATTTCGCAGTGCAATTTCTCGGCTATGAAGTATTCGAACAACAGATGTTTGAATACTTCATATTTCGGCAGGTTACGTGAGCGGACGGTATAATTGCAAATGGACTGTGCATTCGCAATTATAACATTCGCTCATGTAAAGGGATCACGATACAGTGCGGTTAGGGAAATACAACCCTTTCCTCACTGTAGTGCAATCTCGGAGTTGGAATATTAAGTTAGAGGGGGTGTGCGGGGCACAGCCCCCCACAGGGGGGTGCAGAGGGGCTTGCCCCCCTGCATAAACGTGATTTTAGACTAGCTAATTAGGGAGTTAAGGGAAGGGAGGGATTGCTGTGAAGAGTCGAAAATGTCGTGAATGACATTTTCGACATTAACAGCTGTTTTCCGACATTGGGAACATTCGGAACATTCGGAATTGTGTACTTTCAGCGAAACACTTCGCTAATAAGTACACTTTTTTTTTATTTTCGCAATTATGATAGTAAACCTATATATATAAAGTGCAAATTCACTGACTTTACAGACAAAACACAGGTGATCTAGAATTCAAATTCTCATCCATCCATCCATCCAACCCCCTTTATCCAATTTTTTTGGGGGCATGTGGTCAAGGTGTCACTTTAAGAGTGATAATCATCTACAGCCAAGGTTTATACCACCAGGTGGCTAGTCCTGCCATGATAGTTCATCCACATCACACATTCGCAAACATATTCACACCTGTGGCCAATTTAGAGTGTCCAATCCACCTACTGCATGTCTTTATAATGTGGTGGAAAACTGATCACCCAGAGAAAACCCATGCAAAAAAAAGGAGGACATACAGACTCTGCACAGAAGGCATCTCAGCTGAGAATTGAACCAAGGAACCTCTTGCTTTGAGGTAACAACACTATCTGCCTCACCACTATGATAACACTCATTTTTAAAAAGGGTGTCAGAATGCAATTTCTAATAACACTTTGATTAGGAAGGTAACATTACATACAAATAACTGTCATAATTTGGTTGATTGCAAGAAATTTCTCATTAATGCTTTGAAACTGATATTGCTTTGATATTTATGCTTTGATTTGATTTGGGATGTACCTTACAAGACACCTGCAATAGCTGGAAAGACCACAGAAGTACCTCACCCAAGAGGATCACTGGCCTCAAACAGATGTCCTATTCAGCTCGACTGAAGAAACACTAGCAGTACTAGGTTGAATACCACCTACTCAGAGGTGATCTCTGCCTGACATACAAGGCAATGTCCAACCAAGAATTGATGGACATGCTCCACCTAAAGAAAACCTTATCCCCTCGAGCTACACGCTCTAGGGATCTAAAACTCACCACAACAATAAACAGGACATGCTGGAGAGATAGATTCCTATCCCAGAGACTTCCCATGCTTTGGAACAAGATTCCAATCTACATTAGGCAGAGCTCCTTGCTAACACTCTTCAAGAGAAACCTTGATGAGTGGATGGGAAACAAAAAGTTTACCCCGGGGATCACTTCAGTGGGTCTGTTGGACAGAGGCACAGGGAACTAATCTAAGGGGGTGGCGAAAGCCAACACATTCTGGCTAGGCTTATAAATGCCTTCAGGCAGATAGTCTAGTACCTACCTATGTACCTATGAACCTATAAATACATTCTTCTAGGTAGCACCATATCTCATTAATGGCTGACAAATGAAACATAGCTGAATGTGTGTGCAATTGTTTAATTAGGATAATTATGATAATTAGAATGCACTTGCATATATATGATGGGCAGAATACTTAAGTTCAAATCATCTTCACTCCTTACGTAGCCAACTGTGTGTTTATGTTTTGAAGTATGTATGTATGTATGTATCATACTCAACCAGTTATTACTCAGCTCATGAAAGTATACCCATCTGACATGCATTTACAAACAGTAATACTGCCTCTTTCAAGAGAATGCATTTTATAGGCCTTCTTATAGTCGCACACATACAGGGCTATCTGAAGTATATCTCCATTCATACTGTATGCAGTTTACCTGAAAAGAACATGACTGAAAGAGAGTTCTCCTGTAGCACTGACACATAACCACCTTGCTTGAAATGTATGCATTATTTCTTCCTTACATTTGATTCCTTACATTGTACATCTGACTTTTCACAGTGTGTTATTCCAGAAAGTTATGTGCCGAGCCATCCTATTTTACTTCCAAAGCACCAAGGATAACAAGTCAAGCCATTAAGCATGTCAGTGTTGACCATTTGCAAAAGTGCGAATAGGCTGAGTATCACACATGGCAACTCCCACTGCCATGTTAAAGTCCTTCATTGCTGTTTTTTAAAATGCCTTCCTCTTTATCTGCCATGCCTCTCTCTGCTTTCCATTGTGTAAATACATTTGGCAAGGTTGAGTATGTTTGTGCAATAGCTGTTAAATACGAGATGGGAATTTGGTGCTATTTCAGCCATAGGGTTGTAGCTTGACTTGTGCATGCATGGCTGGTGTGAGAGATGATGCTGCTGAATTTAGAGCATAGAGGTGGGGTGATAAGGAATCCAAGATTTTTGTGGCACTCCTTGTGAAGTGCTACAGCCACAGACTGCTACAAGAGGACTATACTGGGCCTCAGTGTAAGACTGAGGTTTGGAACAGATTAGCCAAGGCTGTCTCCAGTGCAAATGGCTTCCCATGCACTGAAGAGAATTGTCCTTACCACTATATTGACCTGAAACAGTACAAGAAAGACCTCCTTATCCAGTGATAGGATGAGTGTAGAACTGCTGACACCCCTCAGTTGTGTAAGATACGTTCTCATCAGGATTAAATGATATAGAATGTAGTACACACCCACGGTTATTATTTGTTATACTTTCATGTCTCTTCTTCTCTGCTGAATAGCTACTGAAGACATTGCAGCAAAAAGAGAGGTGCACCAAGAGAGGTTAAATCACTTCAGAGAGGCACTGGGTATATGTGCATCAGGTCTTCCCATAACCGTAATCACTGTTGTAATTATATGCAAGATGGCAATACTGAATTTAATAGTTGTATCTATGATACCATAGCAATGCAATTGATTAATGGTATAGCACAGCAAGTCATTCCCATCATACCTGGATGTGGCAAAGGTGTATAAACTGTATAATCATAAATGTGCATTTTCTGGAAGTATGTAGTCATTTCACATGCCATGGATCTAATTCAATCTATTTTTTGTCTTATCCCACTCCTTCTCTGTCCTTTTATTTTTTTTTTTGGGGGGGGGGGTATTTTATATGGCGTAAAAATGTTATTTTTTTATATATTTACAATTACTAAAACTGGTGTACAGCACTGAGAGGTAGATCGAGCACTGTGGCTCAGCCCACCATCCCTCCACAAGTTGCAACACTGACACCCAGCATATCAGGTTCCCGACCTGTCAGCTCTGATTCCACAATCCCTGACCTATCTGCTCCATCTGCATCAAGTAGCTCTGCCCTGGCAGCTGAAGCACTGGTACCCTCCAGGAGTAGTAGTAGTAGTGGAGGTGGTGATTTTCACACAAGCCAAGAGCTTACAGGGCTGGTGGAGGGTATCATGGAAAGGGGCCTTGGTTCCCAAATTAGATGTGTAGAAAAGGTGCTTTGTCATATTGCGAAGATGATGCCAGGTTGAACACTGACACAGAAAACAGAGACAGGAGACAGTGATGACAAGAAACAGGTTGGCTGGCATGATGCCAAGGTAATCCTATGGGCTAGGCTTGTAAAGGCTCCTGGGCCATTAGCCTAGTACACACCTATGAACCTATGACAGTTCTGAGGGTGAGGACTAGATCATCACTGTTCTCAGGCTTAATGTGGGTTCACTGCTGATGTCCCATCCTATCCGCAGTCATGGTGTCCCTTAACTTTTTGGGCCCATCACTATCTCTGTCTGTCTTGCTTGTCCTGTATGAGCGTGCCTGCTTCCACACCTAACATACCTACGTATGTGACTGTCACATTTCTAAGCCCCCACCCCAACATTCCTGCCACTTTGAAAGCAAAAAACATACATACATACATACATACAGAAATAAATAAATAAACAAATGGGCACCTGTCCCACAAAAAAAATAAAAACACATATATTGATCTCTACTTCAAGTATGTGTCTTCTTGACACAACTGATTTGGCAAATTTTGGCTCTATAACATTATTCTGTTGTTGTCACCTATCCTTGATGTGGTGACTGCTCCAATTCAGTAAATTCTGTCTACACTTATGGTATGAAGAAGTGGATAGCTATGATTCTCTCCTACCACCTTCCTGCATATTCCTCTATTCATTCCCCCTGCATCTTACCCTCTGCCTGCCCCCATTTCATCACTTTCTTGTCAACCCCATTTTCACATGTTTAATCTGGTCAAAAAATAGAATCACACAGAACAAGCATAGCCAGAAATGACCCGTAAGAAGGCCTTCACTTTTTTCCCTTACCATTGTCTCAGACCATGCCATTGCACACCAGTACTAAGTAATGATGAATGGCTGCTTATGTCCTATGGCTAAACTTGGTCAGTTGTTGCTGTCAACTGCAGTAGTCCAGTTATTGTCATGCAAAGACAGTTAAAATGCTCTGCAATCAGAATACAAAGTGAAGAATAAATGAAATAATTCACAAGCAGTTAACTGTAACAGTTCCTTAACCATTGTATGTAGCTAAGTGCAACTTCCTCTGTGAAGTGTTGGCATAGATCAGTTATCTGAAAAATTGTTTCTGATCATAACATCAAGAATTTGATTCCAGATGTATGTCACATTACTTCTCACTGTGATGTTGTACTTCTATAATATGTTTTATGGCACATAACTTAATTTTTAATAAATTATGACCCTTAATTAACAGATTTTGAATAATTCTGCAAAAAGCATTTGCAAATGCATCCATGACTATAAGGAAGATTTAGTAAACCTCTACTCATCTCATCATCAGGTTTTGCCTCTCCTACAGCTTCTTGATCCCCAGAGCCATCAGTTACCAATACAGAGCATGACAGATGAATACTGATGACACACCATAAAGTTGTGCATTAATGACCCATAACACTACTCTTTCATATGTGTCTGTCCATCTGTCTCTATCTTCACCCGTCTGCCTCACCACTTTGTACTGGTGACTATTCATAGGTTCATAGGTTCATAGGTTCATACTAGGCTATCTGCCCGAGGGCATTTACAAGCCTAGCCCATAGTTTTGTGGCTTACACCACCCTTTTAGTATGGGGAACTATTCCCATTATTTTGCTGTGCCTCTGTCGAGCAGTGACACTGAGGTAATCCCTGGGGTATATCTGCGATCTCCCATCCATTGGTCAAGATTTCTCTTGAACAAGGCCAGCGAGGTGCTCTGCCTCACATATACCGGGATTTTGTTCCACAGCATAGGGAGTCTTTGGGTGATGAATCTATCCCTCCAGCACGTCCTATTAATAGCCGTGTCGAGGCTTAAGTCTCCCGCCCTTGTGGCTCTGATGGATCTAGATTTTTTGAGGTGAAGCATATTCATCAAATCTGGGTTTGACATGGCCTTATATGTTAGGCAAAGGTCACCTCTGAGCAAGCGGTGGCGACTGAATAGAGCTGGAGTTCTTTCAGTCGGGCAGCATAGGACAGATGTTTGAGACCCTTTATCCTTTTGGTGAGGAACTTTTGTGGCCTCTCCAGCTGCTGCAAGTGTCGGGTCAGATACATTCCGAATGGGGCATTGTACTCAATCATTGGTCTGATGAGTGATGAGTATAGGGAGACTATGACCTCCCTTGATCTAGATGAGAATCCCTTCATGATAAGGTGGGCAATGTAGAAGGTCTTCCTAACTACTTTAGCTACATGGGTGTCGAATGACAGACTACTATCAACCTGGGTCCCCAGGTCCCTGATAACTTCTTCTGTGCCCAGTGGATTGCCACCTATTTGGTAGCTAGGGTAACCTTGTTTTTCGAAGGGTATGACTATGCATTTTTGGCATTTAACTTTAGGCCATGGCCCTGGCACCAGTTATCCATTTCTGTGAGACCCTTCTGAAGGATAGCTGTGTCAGATGTGTTTTCTACTATGGCCCAGTTTGCAGTCATCTGCAAACTTTGTCAGCCATAACCCTCCTGTGTTTGCTTGTACTTGGAAAAGTAGATGCCAAACAAGAGTGGGCCCAGGACTGAGCCCTGTGGTACACCACTTGTGACAGGCTTTGAGTCTGACATGGCGCCAGCAACTCTGACCCTGTGGTTTCTGTCACTCAGCCAGTTTGCAACCCATCTTGTGATGTATGGGTTAACATTTAAGCTGATGAGTTTTTCAATGATACCCGAGTGGGGTATTGTATCGAAGGCCTTCGCCAGATCGAGGTAGGCTGTATGGACTACCTTTCCCTCATCAATGGCTTTGGTGACTGTTTCGAAAAAGTCAACCAAGTTTAGAAGGCATGATCTGCCTTTGACAAAGCCAAACTGGGATGGATCCAAAGTCTGCAAATTCCCTATGTCTTTATTTATGAGGTCCATTATGATCCTCTCCATGGCTTTGCAGATAAGGCTTGTCAAGCTAATGGGCCGGTAATTTCCAGGGTCGGTGGAGGCACTGCCTTTGTGAAGTGGCACCACAGTTGCAGTGCGCCACTCCCTGGAGTGCGTATCCAGAGGTAAGACTATGATTAAACAGCTGTCCTAGCTGTGGGTTTAATTCCTCGTTGAGTTCGTGGAGCACACAGCCGGGGACACCATCAGGTCCCATGGATGCTGTGTTTTTTGCTTTGGAGAGAGCAGTTCTCACTTGGGCATTGGAGATGTTTGTGGGGCTGCAATCGCTTGGTATAGATATCTCTCCTTTTGGGGGGAGGGGGGGGGAGAAGTTTGCACTGAACCTGTCAGCCAGTATGTTGACAATGTCTGTAGGATCAGTAATCTTCACATCATTTTGAACTAGTTCTGAACATATCTGGGAGTTTCCTCCCAGGTTTTTAACATAGCTAAAGAAGGCCTTATGATTGTCTTTTGAGTCTTTAGCTATTTTTCTCTCAAAATTTGCTTTGGATGATTTTATGAGAGCTCTTAGTTTTTTACTTATAGTGATCAAGGGTGTCTTACCTTTTAAGGATTTTGCTCTATCTTGTAGTAGCTTCCTCCTTTTGTTGTAGAGTTTGTTTATGGCTGGGGTCCACCAGACTGGACGCTTGCCTTTGGTACAAAGAGTCTTTGTTTTGCTTGGGATTGCCTTATCCATGCAGTCCTGCAGGTGCTGGTAGAAGGCATTTGTAAGTGATTCAGCAGCTTGAGTACTGTTTTCCGCCGGCTCTGGGGCCTTAAAGGAGACCACACTAGTCTTTAGAAGTGTGAAGTCGGCTTTCGAGAAGTTCTTTACTGTGGTCTTTTATTTCAGGTGTGGGTGGGATGAGGACCTCCAGCGAGATTAGTTTGTGATCTGATCTCACCAGTGAGGGGTATACTTCCGGTGTTGAACATTGTGCTCCCATGTTCGTGATGAGATCAAGTATGTTTTCTCCTCTTGTGGGGATGGTGACTAGTTGTTCCATGGCATTTGAGTTTATGAATTCCAGGAACTTTTGGGCTAGGGTGTTTGGGCTTGAGTAGTGTTCCCAGTCTATATTAGGGTAATTGAAGTCACCTAGTATGATGGTGTTTGGTGATACATTTATCGCCTCTAGTGTTTTCAGGAAGGCCATGTGAGGTTCCTGAGTTTGTGAGGGTGGCCTGTAACATGCTACAATTTGCAGAGCAGTCTTGCCTATGGTTAATTGCACCTGGATGGTCTCCGATGCATCATGCGTTGCCACCAGTCTTGAGGTGTGGGTGTCCTTGATGAATATGGATACCCCCCCTCCTTTCTTGGTATTGTCCGGGTTTTGGGGCCGGAACGCATGATATGAGGTAAAACCTGATAGTGCTGGGGTGCTCTCAGGAGCCTTGAACCAGGTTTCTGTCACAGCACAGACATCGATGTTCTCCATACTGAGAAGGGCCTCGAGTCGTGCATTTTGAGATTTAGACTTCTGGCATTGAGCAGCATTACCCTTAGTTTTTCCTTTTTGTGTTCTAGGGTGGTAGGTTTAGAATTTGAGCCTTGCCTAAAAAAGGCACTATGGGGGTGGCAAGAGCCTTTGCCAATATCCGGAATCCCAGGGGTGACAGGTGCAAGCCGTCCCTTGAGAAGCAGCGTGGCTTGTCCAGCATGTCATCCCAGGCAGACAGACATTGGATCCCCTTTGAATGACACCAGAGTTTAAGCCAATTGTTAAAGCTGATCATCTTATCTCTGTATTGTGGCATCATTCTTGGTGGGGAGGGTGCTTATAGATGTAAATGTCATCTTAAGGCATTTGAATATTGTCATTACTTTCCTGAAGGCTAATACATACATCCTCCATTGGCTGAATAGGTTATCACTATTCCTTCAAAGATGTAATTTTGACATACATGAATTATGATTTCCATTGTGGTGTGTTGAGATAATGATCAAGTCTGCAAACTTACTTTTTCATTAAGGTTCGAATCTAGCATTACGTGAAACTTTTATTGCTTATTTTATAAGTTTTGTTGCTGTGAATGTGTTTATTTATTTTTTTATTTTATTTATTTAACATTTTTTAACCAGGAAAATCTGACTTGGAACAAAGCCTATTTTCAGCAGATGCCTGGGGAGAAATGCTCCAGATGTATGTCTTTGTGTTGCCTATGTATCTGTGTAACGTCCTTCTGCTTTATCAGTTGTAGTCCTCAGCATTTGTTCAGTGTCTAATAACAAGTAAGGTGGTGGCATGGTGGTACGGTGGATGGTGCTGTTGCCTCACAGGAAGAAGTCCCCCATTTTGATTTTTGGCTGGGGTGCTGTCTCTATGTCCTCTTTGTGTTTGTATGGGTTTCTTCTAGGTGTTCTTGTTTCCTCCCACATTTCAAAAATATGTAGTAAGTGGAGTGGACAATCTAAAATGGCCATAAGTGTCAGTGTGCATACTAGTGTGTTGTGTGGAAGAACTACTGTGGCAGGACTATCCACCCAGCAATCCAAACTTGGCTTTGGATTATTGTCACTGTTGAAGTAACTCCCTGACCCCATGTGCAAAAATGGGATAAGGGGTTATGGATGGATGGTAACGATTAAGTGTATTATGTGATGCTAAGTGACATTTCACGTGTTATTGCAAAATGTTGTGAGTTTTTCCCTTATACCACATTGTACACCCACTTAACCTGTGATACCCCTTGAAACATTTCTGATACATAGTAGTTATAAAAGATTGTATCTGTAGGCATTACTGGCACAATTTGGGTGATCAGCATATTTAGGATAGTTATTCCTATGTATTCTTAAAGTCATGATCAAAATTAATTATGATATTCACATTATGACACCCTTTGTAAAATGGTCTGCATACCAGAATTGAACCCTACTTCAGTTCTGTTTTTCATTTAGCTTACTGCACTTACTCCTTCTGCCATGGAGAAAGTTAGCTTAAGAGGTGGATTTTCTCCACTCGGTACTGTCCAGAGTGCTAATGGCCGCAATCCACTGCTAAGCCTATTTGCTCTACAGAAGGCAAACACTGTTAAAGATTTTACTTCTTTCTAATGTTTCCTGTCTACTTAACATTACACAAACAGGGAATGCAAGTACAATGGTTCATTACTGAATTATGCTTTGGCCCTAACATGGAAAGGCATAATACAACATGTGAAGCTTATATCTGCAACATGTTAATAGAAAACAGATCTGTTCTAAATGTAATCAGAATCAAAACATTTCCGATCTGTTCCTTATTGGTGCAAAGGTTGTCAGAGAGCACTATGCCACACCACTGAGCACTGCTACTTCACAGCCCAAGTTCAATACATCAAAGCATAATCATGCTTGCACTAACACTTTGTCAACATCCATGCAAATACATTTCTCAACAACACTGGGCTCTAGGAAGCTATTTTGAAGTAAGTATTGTTACTGGATTATATTACTTCATTACATGGATCTTGCATAATGTACTCATGTCAAATGCACTGAGCTGTGTGGTTAACTGACCACTGCATTCTGGACAGTTAGGTCTGCACTGCAGCACTGCAGCACTAACACTTAAATGATACTCCACCACATACAGCCTTGAGGCACATAAATAATCATAAGTTTTTATCCCTCTTGAATTGGAACATTAAGTATTACTTGGTATTGACAGTGCACATCGCCCATGCATAAGCCTATACCATTGCTAATATCAGTACCATTCATTAAGGTTTACATACCATCATCACAACTTAATGATCCATGACTGCTTTATTGTCCATCCTGTGTTTCACAAGTGAGTGTGTCTCATGTACACAACACATACACAGCACAGGTACATGTTAGTCTCAGTTTTACAATATACTTTAATGACAGCATACTGACCTAAGTCTGCAGTGTGTATTTATTATTCATCATAACATTGCACATTCTTCTTCATATCATCAAATATGGATTTGTCAAACTTTCAATATCATAATATCTTCTCTGGCACAGAATAAGATGCTACTATCTATGCTGCACTATCACACTGTAGAAGTCAGACTTCTGTGCTGGCACTTGCGTTAAGTACTGTCACATCTACATTATGTAATTAGGTAGTTATGGGGTCCAAATCTCACTGCAGTCAATATGCATGCATGCGTGTGCACGCGTGTGTGCGTGTGTGTGTGTGTGTGTGTGTGTGTGTGTGTGTGTGTGTGTGTGTGTGTGTGTGTGTATGTGTTAAGACTATAACACCTATTTTGTATACTTCCATTTCACATTTATGCCTCTTTTTGGCATCCAGAACTTTTTTCTCATTTACACTTGTTTTTTGCAGGGGGCAAGCTTGTATAAAGTAATATTTTTAGGTAATGGTGATACCAATGCAATGTAATTGATAGGTTAAGCTAATCACAACATCAGCAGTAAATGCTTCCACAAAGAACTCTTCCAGTACATTATTTTTTCTAAGCATAAACAAGAAGAAATATGTAAAGTACACTGATTATACTCTGAAAGTCAGAAAAATAACTTGTGGCAAGATCAATGGGTAAGACTCTAGCTATAGCAAGGTTCTTTTGCATGAGTTTCTCTTTTATAACTAAGCTAGACTTGTAATGTGTTTCACCACATATATAGCAGTCAGTGTAGAACAAATTCAGAATCTAGCCTCAAGGGTTAAAAAGATGCAATTTATCTTGCATTGCCAGATAAAATGTGACTGGTAATAAACAGTTTTGAAAACTATTAGACACGTCATGGTATCTCTCAACTATCTTTGTTTTTTAGGGAAATCTCTGGATCTGATTTTATTTTTCTCTTTGTCATGATTGGTAATTTGTAAAGAAACCGTGCTGAATTTTATTCAAAAATGATGATGAAAGTAATAGTTACAGACCTGTTTTACTTCAGAAAATTCTTGATAACTTATGTCAACTTACACTGTGAATTTTCTGAATCAATAATATTGATATTTAAAAACATCCCTAATTTGATGCATTTCTCACAGATTATTTTTGGCTTTCTCCATGATTTTAGAGGTAAGAGGATGAGATGAAGACTTAGTGCTACTTCATTAACACCTATGTGGCATAGAATGGCACACCTCTAGCAGAGTACACAGATCCTGCATTCCAGAGTATGTTCTGAAAAAAAAACTCAAGAAACATAGATAAACAAAAGGAAATATTTTGTGAACAATAAAAACTTTTAAAGCCATACAAATATCAATGCTATCAGTAAGAAGTATTATTTACAGTGATAATAGTGCAATCATTTTTTTTCCATAAATATTATAATATATTATAATGTACACAAACACCAACTTATATTTTTATAACCTTATCACAAACATTCATATCTTGAAAACTATACATCCAAACATGTGTTGTTATATCATTTTTTTAACCAAATATAAGTGCTCACAGACAGTTTTCTTTAACAACATCCAAGGTTTCACTTGACGTTGTGCAGTAGTTTAAAAGTCACTTGTTTTTGATGTATTGAATGCATATAGAAATATTGCTTATTTTCATAATTAATAACAATCAGCTAGCAATATTTCAAGTGCAGTGTAATATAATCCAGCACTGATAGTGAATTGTCTTATCCCTCACATTGGTGTTTCACAACATATACCTCAATAAAATGTAGTTTTTTTGGAAATGTGGCCAGCATGTGAACTGGTTGGCAGTATCTTTCTTCATCTCTGTCCATAAAATCAATTTTTGACAGGAAAAAGCAAAAATATTTATGGTGGACCACTCAATTTTCTTGGAATACTTCAACTAATTGTATAAGAAGTCTACATAGAAAATGTTCTACATTATCTACTATTTATCCTGTCAAAAACAGAAGAAAAAGCATCAGGACCAGAGAAAAGATGAGCTTCTCAAAAGATACTATGTCTGACCAAACAATGAAGAAGGATTTACAGTCATTATTAACAACAGTGCAGGACTTGTCATTAAAATTTAAAAAAATGAACAAGAAACTGTATACTTTTGAAGAAAATAGTAAAAAGCAAATCCAATGACTACAGGAATTAACAAAACAACAGAACCTGAAGATAGAAAACAAAAGGAGCATTAACTGATACAGAAACACAATTTTGGATGATAAAATATGTACTGACATGCTAAACAGACACAATGTTGCACTACTGAACAAATCTGAAGGGCTAGAAAATAGATCCAGATGTAACAATCTCCAGATTTATGGAATACCAGAAAAAGCTGAGGGTAGTAATATAGTGAATTTTCCTAATACATGGCTACCCAACATTTTAAAGCTTCCAGAGGCTCTCTGTTATGGGATTGAGAGAGCTCACAGATCCCTGAAGCCAATTTCAGCATCAAATAAAACAACAAAAGGTCCCAGGTTAGTCATAGTCAAACTTTTTTCATCTCAAAATAAGGAACTTATATTAAAAACTGCATGGTCTAATTCCCCAGTTAAATTTGGAAAGTATATAATCAAGTATGATAATGATTACTCATCTGGAGTGGCGGCTAAAAGAAGAGAATGCTTACCACTAATAAAAGAAATAAAAAAAAAAGCAACTCAAAGTACATCTGCTTTTTCCAGCAAGAACTAAAATCTTTAGTGATGGACCAAAAAATATTTGATACAATTGAAGCTGCAGTGACATATCTATCAACTAACAAACTCTTTGACAAGATATAGGAAATGAGCTGGAGTTCTTTTGGCCTGAAATGCCATGCTGAGAAAAATGAATGGACTACAAGTGACAAGAAAAAGATGAAGCTGAGAGACAAATAATGATAAAAATTAAAAGATATCTAAACAAACATTAAAGTAAAAGTGTTCACACAAATGTCTTATTAAATAAATAGATCCATATTTGACATCAGAATCACTATGAAATATTAAACCAGACTGGGTGACATAGACTATACAGAGACAACCTCATTTACAAGGTAAATGTCTATTATTATTTAAACAAATGCAGTATTAAACATTTAAATAAGATAAATAGCAAAGAAATGCTTTACTATTTAGAACAAACATTTTTTGACTTAACATGTCTTTAACATAGAAAATATGAAACTACCATCTAAACATCTAAATATTAAATGCTTAAAAACACAACGTTATGCTTTTTGACTTGTATATGAATGGTCTAGGAAGCTTAAAATGACATAACTTTGAAAACTAAATAATTGCACTTTGTTCTTCTTGTGATTGTGAACAGTTAGATGAGATATTGATGTAAATAACAAAAATACAGTTTTTGGCTGTTTTCTACAGCACAGTGAGTTTAGTCAAACATTGTAAACAAGCTAGAAGAAACTAAAACTAAAAAAATGGCCTTCTAACCTTGCGACCTATTCGAAACAATTAAAAAGCTTCACTTACTGTTATTTGCTTTCCTGCTAAGACTGCAAGCTAATAACTTGTGTTTTTAATCCACTGCAAGGTAATACAACTAAAAAATGCTGCTAGAGTCCAATAGAGTCATTTGCATATTCGTGAATGGCTCAAAATGAAAGTAAATGGTTACAAAGTGAGTCAAACCCTTAAAGCAAAGCATTATGGGGGCTTAACATAATCTAAAAGGTTTTTAAAGTGACAACCACATATTTCTAATAAGTTAGAAGTGCTCCAAAGCATTATTGAGTATATATGGATAAATAGTACAAATTTAACAGAGCTGAAAGAAAAAAATAAGAGAAATAACTATAAAAACTTTATAAGATAAATAAAAAATATGATCTTATAAACAAGATAAGAACAATTGATGTAAAATAGCTAATGTATATGCATATGTATGCATAAATGACCACATTCCCATAAAATAAAGTATAACCATTTGTATTAACAAGGAACAAAGGATAATTTAGCAGCTATGAAACATGTAAACAAACAAATACATATCTATCCAAATATATCTAGTAAGAAATTGATTCAGCGTTAATAAAAGATTAATATAGCAGGATATACATGTCAGGAAAGCAATATGAGAATCAGCACATATTTGAAGATTGGTAAATAATGAATGTTACGGATATCTAATACGCATGAATAAGTCATAATGTCAGCACACATCCAGTCATTAGCAATAAAGATGACTATTTTAAGATGAAAAGTAAGGCAAGATATGATAGCATTGCTGATATGTTTAATAAACTAAGAGCAGTTCAGACATTATGAAATATAAAGGTCCTACCTTTGTCTTAAAAATAAAAACAAAGTATAAGAAAAGTTAAAAGAATGAAGCTACATAAATTTGAAGAAGTCTTAATAAACTCACAATAGCTGCTGATATTACACAAAGTATGAAGGGTCACATAAAAATCCTATATAACTTATGCATTAAGCAAGAAGACAATGAAAGCTTAGAATAAGAATATAAACAGACTTAACTATAAGAATGTCAAGAATTCAACTCAGCACATGGATGTACTCTATAAAGGTATGGAATACTGTACATCTAAAGAAATCATTAGAAGCCAAGATGTTATTATATAATAAATTCTATGGTTTATAACAGCAATAGTAATTTTCTCATTAATCTGACTTGAGGATGAGACAAGTAAAGTTTTATAAGGTACAGCTATGTTAACAATAGAAAATATGAACTTACTTAGGTTCATAGGTTCATAGGTTCATAGATTGGTACTAGGCTATCAGCCCTAGGGCCTATACAAGCCTAGCCATAACAATTCCCTGGCTATTTCTTCCCACATTATTTACTTTCCTGGACCCCTGTCTTTTCTTTAGAATTTGCATACATGAGATTTGCAGCTTTTACTGACAGACATCCTATATATATATACAATATATGTATATACAATTTTGATGTAAAGAATCACTAAAAATAAAATGATTACTCAGAAATATACACATAAGCAAAAAGATGTATAAATATATAATGTTTATAAATGAAACAAGAAATGCATTGATTATGAAACGCTACCTAAATAGGATGTTGATACTATAAAACAAATTTTGTTACACTGAAAACAGATGACTGGTGAAATACACTAAATAATGTAATAAGATGAAAAATTAAAAATGTATGTACTAGAACAATGTTGCATTTAAAGTTGACTACATTGTCTTATTTATCTGATGACAACATAGTTATATAACAATTTCTGTAATAATAGTTACTTTAAAATTGTATAGCTGTATAGTTTAAGCTTCATTGAACAAAAGCAATAAGAATGTGGTGCTTTTATAGCTATATTTGTTAGTGGGGAAGCTGAGGGAAGATGTTGAATAGGGATAATAGAGATCACTTGAATGCTAAACATATTCAAGGATAGGATGTTTTCTCTCATAAAGGGAATGACAAGATGTTTATATTTTGAAAGCCACTTTTTACACAGATATTTTTTATCTGTATCTTTTAAATGGATATCTATGCAATATATATATAATATACTTGAAATGATCTGTAAAATATTTTCAGCATAAATAATACAGGACTATGTACAAATACAAAAACAGGATAATGGGTAAATACAAAAGTATGGTTGATCCAACTGTGAAATGCATCTCTATCAATGCCAATGGTTTAAATAACAGCTGTAAAATGGGAAGCTTACAGAAGTATCTAAAGCTATTTGAAGCACACGTGGTCTTCTTACAAGAAACACATGTTATACAGCAAGACATTAATAAAATGAATATGCATAATTACATATTACTAGCAAGTTCAGAATATAATAATAAAAAAAGGTGTAGCAATATTGTGGAGGAAGACTACTTTGATGCCCAAGGTTATAAATACAGTCAATGACACCTCAGGAATGTTTTGTTTAGTGTCAATATTAATAAATGGGCTGATATATACCCTAGTAAACAACTATTGGATACGAGGGCTGGGTGTCAAGGTAGCCAAGCAACATTTAGAAAACATAATACAATATTCTAAAGGCAATACAATAGTTGCAGGAGACTTTATTTGTATAATAAAATAAGTGGACACAAATGCTAAAAACACATGCAAGACATCTCCACTAACAAATTTACTTACAGAATTTATTGACTCATATAATCTAGTTGATATTAATAAATATGCTGAACATGATTCATTGCTATTTACACATTATTCACATAGACATAACACCTTTCCAGAATAGATGGAGTGTATATAATGAAAGATTTCACTAAAAAAATAAGCAAAGTTAAGACAATTACTTGCCCCTTTTCAGACCATAATGCAACAACTTTTGAAATAGATTTTAACTTTAAAAGAAAAGTTACAATCATAAGGATTCCACCCTACATAGCTAACCTTAAAGAGTTTAAACAATGCTATACTGCAGAGATGCCAACATATCTAGATTTTATCCTCACAGAAGAAGTAGCACACATTTATATATGGGATGCAATGAAAGCATACTTATATGGAAAAGTGGTAGCTTGGTATCAAAACAATCAAAAGCTTTGGAACAAAGATCTGGCAGAATTACAAACTAAAATACACAAATTGAAATTATATATTCATAAAGGCAACTTATCTTCAGAGAAAGAATTAGAAGACTTAAACAAAAAAATACATAGAGGTACTGAATCCAAAAAACATTGATTAAGCTAGAAAAGATTAAATTATGCTCTTACTCTTTGAATCCCAATAATCAAAGGAGAATAGCTAACATAATGAAAAGAATGGTAAAGGAAAACCAGATAAAGTAAATATATAATATAGACAAAAAAGGAAAAGTATCAGATTTAGAAGGAATACTAGAAGCCTTCAGAGTATACTTTTATAAACTCAATAGTCAATAAAATAAAGTAGAAGCAAGTGAAGCACTTAGAAAATTTCTTAGAGAAAATATTAAACTAAGGCCATCAGAGGACCACAAAAAATAATAGCTAAAGATATAACTATGACAGAAAGTAAAGTGCAAATCAAGAAATTAAAATTAAATAAAGCTCCAGGTAATGATAATATGACACCAGAGATGTTTAAAATAATATCTAACAATGCTTTAAATCTATTACTAAGTGTGTTCACATCAGTTAAAGAAGGCAATAAATGCCCTCATTCATGGAAATATACTCAAGTATCACCAATTCTGAAACAAGATAAAAACAACCTGATGAATGTACCTCATAACCTTACTAAATATAGATTACAAAATATTTATGACAATTCATGCAAACAGAATAAAACAAATACTGCTGTTACTGATAGATGATGATCAAACAGGATTTATTAAAAATAGGAACACTTATGACAACATAAAAATTATTTTGTCCCTTATTGACTTCATAAACAAAACAGAATATGAAATAAATGTCATTTGCTTAGATATTAACATCATGTTTAATTCAGTGAATTGGGATTAACTTTGACTGGCATTGGGGGAATATGGAATTTCAAAAAACTTTACTTCAGTAATAAGATCTTTCTTTGCTAAATCTTCGTTATCTATAAAAATAGGATCCAATTTATCTAAATCTATTACCATCACAAAAGGTACAAAACAGGGTTATTCACTTTCCCCTTTATTATTTGCACTAGTAATATAGCCATTAGCAAACTGTATATGTACAAACCCAAAGATTCAAGAAAGTCAACTAGATACTAACCTTGAGATAAAGATTCAGTTATTTGCAGATGGTATCTTATTGACTTTAATGAAAATAATACATTCAAAGAGCTATGGAAAGCAAAAAGACAATTTAAGAGGATATCTGGACTATCATTTAATGAAAATAAAACCAATATATTACTAATAAATATGAACAAAGAAGTATTAAATAAAAAATATAAACATATATCTAAAAATTATACAATCAAATATTTAGGAAATGAAATTACAAATGACTTAGATACAATAGTGACACTGAACTATAAAGAGATTATAGACAATATCAAAGAACTCATACAAAAAATGAATAAGTTATTTTTTACCATGGAGGAAAGATTATATTTAATTAAAATGGTTATATTTCCAAAAATACTGCACTTTGTACAAGCTTACTAATTACCACCACCTAAATTATATTTAAAACAATTTGATGAGTTAATAACAACATTTTATGGTATCCTAGAAAACCTAGAGTCGCTTTAAGATATAATTTTAATAAATGCGAAGAAGGAGGAATAGGTTTACCAGGCCTGGAAGGATATATACAATCATCAGGTTTAAAAGCAGCCACACCAATTAGAACTAATGAAAACTAGATGTTGGAGGTGTAAATCACAATCAATAGCAGACTGGCAACACATTTTATGATTGCCATTTACTTAAGCAATACTGGGAAAATATTAACTGTGTTATAGGCACTTTTTCAGATAATTTTCAACTTACGAAGTACTTAATTCTGTTGAATGCACCCATACCCTCATGTGTCCAAAGGCAAAAGTATGTAATTTTGTAATTTTGTGGGCTCTCCTTACTATTGCCAGAAAAATATCACAAAGAACTGGAAAGATGTATCTACACCCAACTTCAAACAGTTTAAAAACATGATGGTTTCATCAGTCTCACAGTTGGAACTGAAAACAATCAAGTAAAGAACAGAATGGCCTACTTCTTTAAGCATTGCCTGGCGGAAAGTAGATTAAATACTGAAAACAGATGGCTGTAATAAATTATAATTTTATTCAAAGATACACACAAGATACACACAAAGAAGCAGAGTTATCTCAAGTATAGAAATCCTTTGTAAATAGTTGGTTTTGTAATGTTTATTTTTTAAAATTGTTTTTTCACTTTAAACACAAAGTATGTAACAAATTCTTTGATATACATAGATGTATATATGTTGATGTTTGTGAAAATCAATAAAAAAATATTCAGTAAAAAATAAGATGTAGGTTTCTCAGTTATGAAAATATGAACATAAATATGTAAATATGAATAATAAGTGGAAAACAAAGATTGATTTCTCTAAAGCAGGACATCCTAGACTAATTGTTTTAGCGTCATTTTGTTGATAATGTGTTGCCCTTTGTAATTATTAGCTGTTAAGTCACTTAGAGAAGTCAGACCCATCATAGCTCTCAAACAGAGACAAATCTCAACAGAATGAGGGACAAATCCTCAAATAATCAGGGACAATCAGGGACAATCAGTTCAACTTGCATTTGATATTAGCAGTATAAACAGAGACAGAATTTCTAACAAGAATGTGGAAATAGTATTCGTTCTATTACTGATGTAAACATTTATACATTTGTTCATTGATTTATGAGTTATGAAATAAAAAAGCTCCCAACATAGCTTAAAGAAATTCAAGAAGCATGATTTACTAATTGTTCACATGTGATAACAATGTCCTCATAGTATAATGGTTGTAAAATATAGAACAGGGATCTGGATTCCATAAAGTTTATGGAAGCTATTTATGGAAAGGGTAGCACACTGAAGGAAGACTTCAGTGCACCTGCTGAGATGTAATTTTAGAAGACACACTGAAGGCAGTCCAAGTACCTAGCTATTCAGCGTAGGATAATTCCAGATACTGCACAATATTGTTCAGACATAATCATTCATGCAAACAACAGATTAAGATGATAGGAAAGATCGAGGGATGTCACCAGTGGTAGACCCCTATTGACCCCCCCCCATGACATGACAATATTTCTGGCCTCAATGTATACAGTGAGAGGAAAACAACGCATAGCTGGGGGTGAAATTGCAGCTGAAGTTCCAGGTCAAACATGCATGTCTTTCTTTCCATGACATGGCGGGGTATAGAGACAATCACTGCATATTGCTGTAGCATGTATATTCATGTTCTTTTATTTTTGATTTATAGCAGCAGATTTGAGACATGCACACAGATCCACACATAGTCCTCTGTTGAAAAATATTAACATTAATGTCATATATCACGTGTGCTACACATTCATTCAAGCTATAACATTTTTGCAGTATCATACCTGGTCTGCCTAAACTTGTACCTGCATGGCTTAGACTCCCACTGGATGTACCTGTAGAGTACACTGTTATGGAAGTAAAAATATGACAATAAACAGCAGTGCCATGAAACGAGGCTGAGGCAATAACAGTTAATGGTCACAGTAACAGTATGAAGACACTCACCTGCCATTCCCTTGTATTGTCCTGAGTTAGGTGGACCTGTGAATATTAACACAAAAGCATTATACCTGTTGGTTAGACTGCTCTGGCTGTACTTCAGTTGTATGAGAACATGTCATTAGAATTCTGGTCATTATCCTCATCCTGTGTGGATGTATTTGCATGGCTCAAATCTGCTACTGTATATCAAAAATAGCAATACATGAATATGCATGTGACAGAAATATGTAGTGATTGTCTGTATACCCAGTCATGTCATGGAAAGAAACATATACATGTTTGGCATGGAACTCCAACTTCAATTCCACCCCTTGGTATGCATTGTTTCCCTCTCACTGTATGTGTTGAAGCCAGAAATATTGTGATGTCATAGGTGGTCTACAACTCATGGCATCCCTTGATCTCTCATATCATCTTAATGTTGTCTGTATGAAGGATGTTGTCTGTAAAGCATCATTTATAGTCATCATGGGATCTGTAATAACCTCCAACTGCATTTATCATGTTGGTCAGGTTGGCCCAGTTTTCATATTTCCAAACTGTATTACCTGAATGGGCATTACCTCCATGTTTCTGAAGAGCATCAAGTATGATTTCATTTTCCTGTGGGAGAAATTGTCATTCCTAGGACAATTGGCCATCTGAAAGTCAATGATATGCACATGATCATATGTGAGCCCATTCATGCAGTTGATTCTGTGGACAAAGAATGTCAACATAAACAGTATGCATTCCTGTGCAATGCAAAGGTTTGTATAACACGGTCTGTGACAAATGCTAATGTGACATATAAAAAAGTAGCAACAATGTCTTCATACATAATATTTGTAAAATTAACATAACTTCTGTTTAGATTTCATGTGGGGGAGTAGAACCCTTCTCAAGATATATATATATATATATATATATATATATATATATATATATATATATATGTGTGTGTGTGTGTGTGTGTGTGTGTGTATAGCAGCATTATGTCACAGAAGTCTGCATGTAGGTCATATATTAAAACGTTACACAATCTAACAATTGAACAACATACAGAAAGTGTCAGCTGCGGTGGTACAGCAGTAGCATTGTTGCCTCACAGCAAGAGGTTCTCTTGTTCGATTCTCAGCTGGAGTGCCTTTTCTGTGGAGTCTGCATGTCCTCCCTGTGGTCGAGTGGCCTCTGAAAGGCATGCATGAATGGGCATGCCTTCACTGAAGGTTGGGCATCGGGCTGGCAACTTGGCAACATAAAAACCTACTGCCAATCATTAGCAGACCAGAGTTCCACTGTGGCAACCCCTAACAGGGAAAAGACCAACAACAGAAAGTGTCAGGAAATATTAGGATCTGTAGGCAGGCAGGTCCTTTCTATATTAAGCCAGTATGATGATACCTTTATTAAGAAGCATCATTGAAGAAACATCCATAACAGCACATGTTTTTGACAGTTTTGTTAGGAAACATGAATTATGAAATATCCATAATATCAACATAGTGTAGTAATTATGGATAATCCCAGAATCCATAGGTTTCTGTAGTTACAGCACAGAGTGCAAGGAATTAGTAGTAATAATTGCAAATGAGTCATGAATCTGCCTTTATATATTGTTCACATTTGCAATGTAAATCTGTCGATAAAACTGCCTATGAAATCAATTAATTAAAATAGAAACACGTGCATAAAGGTCAATCAAGCATCAGTCCAGTAACCTACAGCAGGTTCTGTTAAAGCTCACATTGTGAGTAAAAAATTAATTTAAACAGGTACCTTTGGAAATGCCTGACTTTAACAAATGCAATAATCACCAAACAGAAATGCTACCAATTGTCAATGTATCTATCACTTCAAATTACAGAAACAAGTCCATCTATGGTGCACCCCCTTTAAGTACCATTTGCACCTGACATTACTAATGAGGTTCAGTAAAATTCTAGGTTTTTGGAATGCCATTTGAGAAACTCTGCATAACTTGGCTACATGCACCATAACAGCCAGGTGTACTGCGTAAACACCCAATAGATATCGGTAAATGGTGCGTTGTGCCCATTATCTTCAAATGATCTGATAACATGACATCAGTGCCACTTTCAAATATTGATTTTGATGCATTTACACTTTAAACCATTGCTAACTGAACTGAGTGTGACCTCAGTGAGCATTTATCTGTTATTTCATTTATCAGGCATTTCTCAATGAGGCATCATGATGGCCACTTTAAGAAGGCTTAGATGTGCCTGTGTGCTCATTTGGACCAAGAAGAAGACCACCCAGATGTTGACCATGTATGCTGTAGTGGAGCATCTAATGAGAAACAGGCCAAGGAATTTCACAATGAAAGATGTACATAACTGGATTGCGATGGATTACTGAAGACCGACATGGATCTACTACACTGGACTGCAGATTCACCGCCATTTGATGACCATTTGATGACCTTCATCAGAGGGAAGAGGAGGAACTTCTTTATTCATTGCTCCTAATTAACAGTCATGTTAATTTCTTCCAAAAGGAATGCCTGTCTGACTTCTTACACTTATATCATCAGTTATACATTGATATATGTAATTTACAATAAATGTTTGCAGGTTCCGTCTTCATCCTTTCTCCATAGGAATTCAAATAGGCATCTGCTGTACCTGTTTAATTAAATAAAACTTCTGCTGCTGTTAGCTTGGCCTAGAATGAGACAGTCAACAAACTTACATTTTGGCATGCTACAGGTTACAATCCACATAGGGGAAACATATCTGGAATTGTTATCTTAATTTACTTCACCTATAGCATTTCTTTAGAGAAGCATATTCCACTAACTGATATTAATATTTATGTTGCTCATGATTATGAATAACTGTCGGTTATCAAATTCTTACACATGTGCCCATAATCTGCAATGCTCTGCTAACGTCAGCTTTTTAAAATTAGGGTTAGTAAATTAGTACTTGTTTGTTTGTTTAATAAGACTACATGCTGGATGTTAGTTCGGCCTGTAAGAAAACCAACTAGCATGCCTACATTTTGGCATATTGTGGGTCCCAAACCACATAGGGGAAATATATCTGAAATTTTAATCTTGGTTTAATTCACCCATAGCATTTCTTTAGAAAAGCATATTTCAGTTATTGATATTATTGTATATTTTATCCATGGTTGTGAATAACCTGGTTATTCGTTGAATTCCTACGAACATATTCGCAATCTGTGACAGTTTGTAAACATCAGATTTTTTAACAATGGGGTCAGTAAAGCTTGCTAAAGACTGTTATATGCCTGGCCAATGCTATTGATAATATTGTATAATTTGTAAAAGTGCTATCAAGTTCTGTTTTATAATTAATTACATTCAATTCGAGAACACCAACATCCTCCTCTTTTGAGGGAGTGGGATGGCCAGACTTACAGATGAAATGCAGAACAAGGAAGAAGTATGTACTTGCTTGGTGATGTGCACTTATCATGGTCCTAACATGTACCTTACTGTTTCCCTCGTACACCAACTTATATGATTCTGTTCAGAGAAGCTATATGTACATCACACTGTACCACTGTCCAAGGAATGAATGATTTCCATTGTTACTAATGTTTCTGAACACAGGGATGACATGAATGAAGTTTTTCAAGCTCTTAACTTGTATGTCCAGCATATATTCATACTTTGAAATCCTAAGCCAGGATCCATATTAGTAAACCATCCCCCATCCAGGTGATGCCATAAAGGCAAGTCTTTTCATTGCATTCATCACATGAATTTTCAGTCAAAATGGATTAGCTGCACAGGTAGTTCTCACGCTGTTAAGAGTTTGGTTGTGCTTTATAGTTGCATGCTTGAATCTCATTGTTCTCCAATCTATGTTCAAAGATGTTAAACTTTGTATGTAATACTGAAAATGTATATGGTGATTAGCTAAAATTCTTCAGGAATTAATTATTTAGCAGCTGACCTGAGCAATGTATATTCACTGTTATTTGAAGAATAAATCATTCATAGCTTCTCTTTTCTGTTTTCAGGCAATGAAGATTGGACCAAGAACCATACTCTGCACTGGGTAGATGCACAGGCTGGAGAAGCAGTGGAGGGAGAAAGGTATGTTGATTAGTTTTTATGTTTTATGAATTAAAATGAATTTGATCCTTTTTGCAGGCCTGTAGCTTTTTACATTTATATGCATATTGCTTAGAATGCAAGAATGCCCACAATGTAGCAGAAATGTAAGTGGAATGATGACACTATAGCTGTGCTTACAACTGTAATTGAAATTCAAAAATTTTGAAGTATCATATGGCATTGTCATTGTTTCAGTACACAACTTCTTGAATTGTACCCCACAACCTAAATAATAGTTGAGGTGGTATATATGTTACACATAGTGGATATTTTGCACACAAGCCTTAATTCTTTGATTGCTGCTTATAATGCATGGTTTGGCATACTTGTACGTGTGGTTATTTTTTCAAGTGACTGATCTCTTTTGCTTAGCTTGCATATTCAGAGTAAATGTTTATTTGCTGTGTTAGTACTTACACTGCCTTTTGTAGACTGCATGGCTTTGGCTTTCTTTTCAGTTCAGCATTGAAACTGCACATGCCTACAACCCCTTGGGTGTTTGTGTTAAAGCACAGTTGTCGCCTAGATTTACTGACACTTGTGTATGAAACATTACTTTGCAGCAGGTTATAAATAGCACACTCTGCAGTTCAACACTGGCATTGCATCTGCCAACATCGCCTTCGGTGTTTCTGTTAAAACACAGTTCTAACTTAGGTTTACTGGCACTTGTGCAGGTAGACTTTTCTTTGCCACAGTTCATAATCAGCAAGCATCATCAGGATGTTTGCATTTTGCAGGCTATGGATTGGTGCTAATTTTATGTAGATTATGCATAAAGTTGGACAGATACAATACTGGTAGTACAGCATATACATATTACATTCTCATATGCCAAATCATGTGGTGACTGAACATATAAACTAATTGTCACTGTTGTATTCATTATATTAATGTGTGCTCAGCCAATTATTATGCTGCCTGGCTCAGATGTCTGTCATATGACTTGCCTATTTTCCACAATAGTATCATATCACTTTCTCTTCCTTTTAACAATGACACGTGGTGGCTGTCCATATGAATCATTATATGCAGACAGTACAATCTCTACATTTGAACATTCATGCATTTTTACAGTACTAATGACCCGGGTGGATGTCTGTAAGCCTATATAAGTTTTCACAAATGAATAATGACATCCTGTTTACGAATAGAACATGAGGGGCAGGAATTTACAAGGTACCTCTGTCCACAATGTACATGTATGTCACTCCCTGTGTAAATTTCCATCATGTTCATGATAAGTTTTGCTATGATATTCATAGGAATGTTATGCATGATATACATTTGTTTTTCATGTCATTTTTGTTTTGCAATTAATCTTGACAGACTATGGGACCTATGGACATTGTCCTGTAAGACAACAAAAATGAGTCCATGCCAGGCCACTACCAGAGTCTTTAGATGATGATGATGATGAAGATAAAGCTGGACCTGACCCTGCCCAAGCAATCATGCCTGCACCATGGAGGAGATTATGTCAGAACAGGAACAGAGACTGTTATCAGGAGGAGATACAGGGGGTTGTGACTGATGTGTTCCATACACAGATGAAGAACATGATGGGGGCATTCTTCCAGGATATGGCACAGACTATGTGGGATTCATTCAGGGAGATAGCTCATAAGGCCATTCATAAGTCTCAGCCCCTTCAGCCTGCTCATTTTGGTCCATAAGTATTGTCTGTGTGCTCCACTTATGGTATGGTGCCAACATGCTGATTGCCATATAATTGATTGGACTGTATATGCACTCTTGTGTATGCATACCATGTAGCTGTCATGCTTATGTGTTATTGTTGTGTGACATTTACTTCAATGTGTGTATGTCACACACTAACATATAGCATTTCCCTCCCACATTCAGCTGTCCATGCATTGTGGCAGTTAACCTACATCTAATTTTGCAATGCATAACCTGTAAATGTGTTTTACTGAGAGCAAATGGCAGACACCATATGTTGTACATAGTCTAGCACTAACACTGTGGTATGGCATGGAATTGTATATTGTCATGTGATGTATATGTAACAGAAGGACATGTCAATTTTCATGTGTTTTGGATGACAGTTGTCATGATGTTCTACTGGCATGATATGGTGTTGTGTGCCATTGGGTGGCAATACTGATACCATGTGGGATCATATATCATGTATATGTGCAGACCTCCTTTTTGACTGCATCAAACAACAATGTAGCATTGATCTTCACAGAGTGGTACAGATAATATATTCTTTAACAGTGCATTATGCTGTGTTTGCAGTATCATAAATTTCACATGAGTTACTTATCCACTTAAATTCATACCTTCAGCAAATAGTGGCAGACATTAACTGATTGTCCATGTGTCTGAACATAGACGGAGTCATACTGACACACTATTTACCTCTGACATTTGAACATCCACTGACTTACCACTGTTGTGCAATAATGATGCTCACAGGAATGTCCTCTGCTCAGCAATGAGCAGGGTGGGTGGCATACATCTGCGTCTATTTGTTCAACATTTGCATGACAGTAGATGTGTATGTGCTTGAAATTCTTAGCTTGCTTAATGCATGTTGATGTTACATGATTGCATATTACTGTATATGTGTGTTTTATATATGGACAGTTCTGTGGACATCTGCAATCATTCTGCCCATGTGACATACATTTTCCATTTGCCCATGCCCCTCTGAGTTTCCTTCAGATTTTCTTATTCCAACATCCATCTTGTGTGTTCTTCTTCTTTGCCCATAGCCTCCATCTTCTTTTCTTGCTCCCACTTTCCTTAGGTGTGCACATTACTTGGTTTCCCACTCAAGTGCCAAGCTCATTGCTACCAAATGTTAGCTGTGGCAGTGTGGTCATGATTGCCCTTCACCTGTGGTCATTTTTTATGGAAATATTATGAAGTCCATTGAAATCTGTAAGTACAAGCAGGCATATTTTATTAGTACTTGCCTTATGGATATATCAGTAGTTATCTCTGAGCTTACTGCAAAGATTACTGATGATATTACAAACTGCATGGAGCTTTGAAGTAAGTGTATTTTTTGTTAGTGAATGAATTATTGAAATGTCTATACTTGTTTGCAATGTTTCTGGACAAATTTCTGAAAATATGTATTACAAATGCCATGCAGCTTGCATTGGGATAGTTGGCCTTTTTTTGTATCATAACGGAGTCAGTTATATTCTGCAGTCACCCTTAAATTTACTGAACAGATTCTGTTATATATATATATGTCTGCATAACTATCAGTATGCTTAAATTGTGATAATCTTTCCATAACTTTGCTAATGTACAGTGCACTTTGACAACCATTTCTTATTACATACAGATAACTTGCATGTTTGTTTAGTGCACTGTAGCAACTGAGATTTTCCTTTGTTTACCAAGATATTTTGAGTTTATTGTGCTACCTTTACATATTACAAAGTTATCCACAAATTTATGGCTGATATTTATGTAATGCACTGAAATTCTTGAACGTTATGGAATCCAGCCCAGAAAATGGATAAGAATCAGTGTTAACAAGAAATGCAGAAAGATAACATATCCTATTGTAATGATATATCACTGCTTGTTATTCTGCAGTCATGCTACATACTTCTAGTGCATTACCAAAGGCATGGATACTGTATCCATAAAATGTACAGCACATTTACATTTACAGTGGAAGAAAATCCTTCAGATGGTTTGGAAATGCAGTTCTTATCACAGGATCATAGGATCATAGTATCATAGGAGGTTACTAGGCTAATGGACCTGAGGCCCATACAAGCCTAGCCAATAGTTTATCCCCAAAAAAGAAACCTCAGTCAGAACCTGTCACCCCTGTCAATGAGGGACAGATGGAACTCCTGGGACAAATTTGTTGTTTCCCATCCACTCATCAAGGTTGCGCTTGAAGAGGGTCAGCAGGGTATTCTGTTTGACATGTATGGGAAATCTATTCCAGAGATGGGGAAGTCTCTGGGAGACAAACCTGTCTCTCCAGCAGGTTTGTTGATGCCGCATATTAGATTTAGGCCTTTCCAGCAGGTAATGAGTGAGGAGTTAGACTTACAGATATGGAGCACCTCTAGCAGGGCAGGGTCCAAAATTGCCTTGTAGGTGAGACACAGATCACCCCTGAGCAATCTGCATGATACTGGGTATAGTGATAGTGATTTGAGCCTGTCCACATAGGACAGGTGTTGGAAGTCATGTATTCTGTTTGTGAGGTATTTCTGTGGGTTTTACAGTTGGTGCAGGTGTTTCAAATGGTACATACCAAATGGGTCATTATAGACAATTATTGGTCTAATGAGGGAGGTACCCGCGGTGGTGGTGCTGCGGTAGCATTCTCACCTCACAATACGATGCTGTCCGGTTCGATTCTTAGCTAGAGCATCTTCTGCATGGAGACATGCATGAATAGGTGTACCTTCGTAGAAGGTTGTGTGTCAGGCCTGGCAAGCCAGTATGTAAAAATCAACTGCCTAACATTAGCGGACCGGAGTTTCCGTTGTGGCGACCCCTAACCGGGAAAAGCCGAAAGATACAAACAAACAATTGGTCTAATGAGGGAGGAGTACAGAGAGGTAATAACCTACTTTTTTCTGAATTCAGTCCCGTTACTTATGAAGTGAACCAAGTAAAATGGTTTTCTGACCACTGTTGCTACATGACGGTCGAATGTAAGATTGTTGTCAACCTGAGTACCAGATCTCTCACCACATGTTGTGTGCTTAGGGGGTTGGAGTTGATGTGGTAATCAGTAGGGGCTATGTTTTTGCTGAATGGTATGATGATACATTCTTTTGTGTTTAACTTAAGGCTGTGACTTTGGCACCAGTCATTTGTTGCCTTCAGACCCTCCTTCAGTATATTCAGATCATTTGGGGAGTCAATGACAGTACCCAACTTACAGTCATCTGCAAACTTGGTGAGCCATAGGTGTTTTGTCTTTGTCTGGACTTATGAGAAGCATATGCCAAATAGTATGGGTCCCAGGACAGATCCCTGGGGAACATCACTGGTGACAGGTCAGCTCTCAGAGGTGGAGGCACCCTATTTTGACCTTCTGGGTCCTATTAGTGAGCCATTTGGCCACCCACCTAATGAGACAGGGATTTATGTTAAGTTGCATTAACTTTTCAATGATGCCCAAGTGGGGGATTGTGTCAAAGGCCTTGGCCAAGTCAAGGTAATCTGTATGTATTAACTTTTTCTCATCCAGGGCCTTGGTGACAGTCTCAGAGAAGTCAACCAGGTTCAACAGGCAAAACCTGCCCTTGATGAATCTGAACTGAGTGGGGTCAAGTGCTTGGAGATTACCTATGTCTTTGTTCATGAGATCCATAATAATGCACTCCATGGCTTTACAGATCAGACTTGTCAAGCTAATGGGGTGATAGTTTGCAGGGTCAGTAGTGGCATCACCTTTGTGCAAAGGGAGGAAAATGGCAGTTCTCCACTTTGCTGGAATGAAGCCTGCGCTTAGGCTGTGGTTGAATAGAGTGCTCAATGGTGAACCTAGTTTTTGCTGGAGATGGTGTAGAATACAGCCTGGGATACTATCAGGTCCCATGGAAGCTGCATTCTTTGCCTTGAATAGGGCCTTTAACACTTGATCTACAGAGATATGAGGTGCGGGACAAGTTTTGGTGATGTCAAATAGGCCTTTGGGGGGACAGGGGGTGAAGTTTGCTGTCAACCTATCTGCTAGCAGGTTGGCTAAGTCAACAGGATCAGTGTAATTGATACCATTAAGTACTAATTTAGAATGATCCTGGGCTTTGCCATGGAGGTTCCTGATGTAACTGAAGAAGGCTTTGTGGTTTCCCCTTGTTTCAGAGGCTAGTTTAGATTCATAATTGGCTTTTGAGGTTTTTATTAGTTATGTAATTTGCTTGTTGAGGCCAAGAAGGGAGTTGTTCCCCTTGAACAAGAGTTTCTCCCTTTTGTTGTAAAGCCTGTTGATAGTGTATGTCCACCAGACAGGTTTGTGTTTCCTTGAGGAGCAGATTTTAGTTCTGTTAGATATGTCTGAGTCCATGCAGTTGTACAGGTGCTTATATATTGCACTGATGTACTGTTCAGTATGGTTGTCTGCATCTTCTGAGGGGGGCAGTGGTGTGAAGTTACTGATACCCTCCCTTAGGAGGTTGTATTTAGCTATTGAGAAGTTTTTTAGCCTGGTTCCAGCTCGGTGGGGGGGGGGGGGTAGAAAGTATGAATGAGACAGACCGATGATCTGATCTCACCAGGGAAGAACATACTATGGGAGTGGTGCAGTGGTCACCCATGTTGATGACAATTAAGTCCAGATTGTTATGCCTCCTGAGCCATCATTATGCATACTCATAATTTCTATTTAATATGAATGATTGTAGAGGAAAGTACTAACATTTCTTATACTTCAGCACAATCTTTGAAAGCTTTTCTTTAAAATAAAAACGTTGTCTTTAAAAAACAGAATAAAACATGGAAAAGACAATATTCTTTTAAGCAATTATTTACATTAAATAGCTATAACAAAACTCAGTTAAGTGTTTGCAAAGTACGCTAACAGCAGTGAAGACCAGGTAGTGGCATATGCTATTCCCAAACCATGACAACTTTGTAATTAATTGTGAGTATTTCACCCATGGGACTGACAGAAACAGCACAATACGTCTTCACTTGCATGGTAGTTCTAAAAAATATTTTTGTTTGCTAGGAGAATAATAATGATCAATTTCTGCTTGAGTCACCTGAACTAATGTGTGAATTATGCAACATCTTAAATGATGTCTTTATACTTACTAACATTACTACTTTTAATACAGAAGAGATTTACATACAAAAATACAATGCTCACCAGGTTTCTTAATTATTCAAGTAGACTTCATTTGCAGCACTCCCTTAGAATGCATGATAAAATGAAAATCAGTAGTTAAGGTTACATTTCTACCAATGCTGGCTTAGTTTACTAGCACTCTGTATGACTAATAAAAAGAAGGAGAAGTACACAAATGGAGGTGATAGTTAAAGGATAATGGATTATGGGACATAATAAAGACACCACTTTCTATCACAGATGCAGTGAATATAGCTGTTAATTTCTTGTAGAGCCTGTACATTGATGCCATTGGCTGTCAGGAATTGCTTGCAGTTAAATGTAACATTTAATGATAACATTGCTCTTGTAATTTCTCTTAAGGTTCACAATTCAATTTTGAGCCACCAGTGAATAATTACTAAGGACCTGACTGTAATTCCACAAATTTAGGAGGTATCGTATTGCTGTTTTTATATGACTTCATTTTAATATGTTTTTCATCGTGTATTTCTTTGTCATGCACTATAACCATAATACCTAATGCCCAGTTATTTGTGTGAAAGCTTTACAATACCATTCATTCTATCACCAGGAGCATATTTGGGTTTGCTGGCTCTGCCATGTCCATGCAACCCATCATCTTACTGGCTGTCCACATGGTCTTGGGAAACCACGTGGATGCCTCAACTGCATGTTCTGTTTCTAGTCTAGTGGCTTTCAAGATTTATTGCTGCAATATTTAACCCTTCCTTTGTCTCTCATATATCAAATTATACCTTCTGTACTGAGTTGTACTTTATAAGTTCAATCACAATTAAAACAAAGTAAAATATAAACAAGTAAACTGATTAAATGGTAGCTGGATAAGCCAATAAGGAAATTAATCGCTATAAAATCTGATTTATGAAACATATATAAAATTAGAAAAATCAAGCTACCAATGTGCCACTTTCATATATTTATTTTTCAAATAGCAAAGCTAATTTAAGTCAAATATATATTTGATAGCATTTTACTCCATCTTGGTCTAATCACTGTAAATTAACTATAGTAAACAATGACAATTAAGAAGATAAAATCAAAGTAAGAAGGAGAGATCAACCTTTTCCAGCTCTTTGCAGTATATTTTCTTGCTACAATAAGAATATATCAAAAAAGTAATTGCTCATTTATAATACATGAAGGGCTAGGAAATTAAGCAAAACCATATATTTGATCAATATAAGACTGTCCATCTAGAGACCAGGCAATATATGCACGTACATATATATATATATATATATATATATATATATATATATATATATAAATATATATGTATATGGGTCCCAGAAACTTGGTCAAAAGCTACTATGGCTGACATCTGTTTAATAGACAATCAAATATAAAGCAATGGCTTTCAGTAGCAAACATACTGCAGAACCACAACTCAGATAAAAATTCAAACACCTTTACGTAGTGGCTTGGAATGTTAAGTACCTTTCCTCAAAACAGCACCATTGTCCACTGTTTCTTAATGAATGTCATAGGAACAAAATTCAAAAAAGACTATCTTTCTCCTTTTTTCAAATTAATATATATCCACTGCTGTCAATCACATAAATATTTTCAGCCAATCAATATTGACTTAAAAATGATGAAACATCATCCAGTTACTAAAAGAAAATGTTGAAACCCATAAAAAATACATACTGAAGAAATAAAATAAAATTCCTTTCATACACTGATCTCATTACTACTAAAAATCGATAAAAATTTAAACTGGTCTATTTACATATTATGCTGCATTTCTTCAAAAAATTATATTGCTGTTAACTTGGTGATCAATCAATCATGTGGAACCATTCATTAGTTAAAAGAAAACAAAATAAATTGCTAATTCCCAGTGGTATAAAAACAGCCTATAATTTAGCTGACACAATTTCAACACAGGCAAAATTGTCACTAATTCATATAACTGTGGGGACATTGTGGTGCCTAATTTAATTTCCGCAATAATTCCCTATTCTAAGTAGGTTTCCCAATATTGTACCCTTGGGTCTTTGTTAACTTTATCAATTATAAAAAATATATATATTTTCCATTTATCACACATAGTGGAATGCCTGTAAAGGGAATTGTTAAGACTGCCTTTCTATAACTTATAATAATGCTCATAAATCCATTTTTTTCAAAGGTCTCTCTGTCTTCCCTACATAAAATGCATCACAACCTCAACTCAGTGCCAGGTAAACTCCCCACAAGTACTAAAAAAATGTAATGATTGCAGTCAGAGATAGATTCCAATTCCTCTTAAAAAACTTTAAGTGATATAAGACTACTTAAAATAATAAAATATAACAGTGATTAAACGCTTTCATCCATGACATAGTAGGACTTCATCAGAATCACTCTCCAAAAACTCCACTTATATACTTTAACAAATCATTAATTAATTACAATTAGTAGGTTATCTTAAAGCGATAGTACCAAATAATCAGTTTGAGATAAAAAAAATCATCCTAAAAATTAAATAATATACTTTTTTTGCATATATAAAAAGTGTTGAAATCCCAATAAAAATTAATAAATGCTTGGTCTCATATTCAATAAGGGCTGTAGAGAGATATTTTCCTTTATGCCTGGATGTTGTGCCTTGCAACCTTACTTGCCATTTCACTTCCCTTTCATCAAGTCCTCCTTTCATATCATCTCCTCTAGGGTTAAACATAACTTGCTCCAAAATACCAAAGCAAAATCTTTTAAACTTAAAACATATTTTGGTGTGTTTATATAGTGCATTATTTTCTTTATGTTTACCTAGCTAATAAAGATGTTTGTAAATTCTGTTCTTGAGAGGTCTCTGTTTTGCCCACATAAAAGGCCAAACATGTTGAATGTTTGGCTAGGTAAACAACTCTATTTGTTTGATAATTCCCTTTTGCAAATGTAAGTAAGCTTATAATATTCTCAAAGGTTATGTTTTAAATCTCTAAAATATAGGGGCATTGACCAGAACAGCCACACTTGATGGCTCCTTTCTTTTGGCTACTTTGATGTCATAAAACTGGTGACCACTTTCAAATCTTTCTTTTAAATTAGATCCTGCCTTGAATATAAAACAAGTATCCATCCCTAATAATTGAAGAATATCTGGATTTGCCTTTCAAATATTTCAATTTCTTCTTACAATATTTTTAATTTCTTGTGCTTGTGGTTCATAATCTATCACTAATGCTTTTTTGAAGTTCTTATCCTCTTGTTCTCGTTGTTTTTATGTTAGTCCCTCCCCAGGTAGGGGTTTATATTTCTCACACCATTGTGACCGAACATATCTTCTTATGTCATCTATTATATTGGGGGTACCCTCAGGTTAAAACATGTTAGCTACCAAACTTAATTCTCTAGGGACATCTTCATTATTTGAAGTAATCCTGGTGATGCTAATAAACTGTCCCTTCACTACAAACTTCTTCTGAGTGATGGTGTGGAACTAGAATAATCCAAGTAGGAATTGCTAAAAGTGGGCTTCCTATAGATAGCTGACTTAAAACTAGAACTGGTGTGTTTACTCAGTGTATCCAAATAATGTATTTCCTTCTTGCTGTAATTGTATGTAAATCTTAGGAATATAGATATACTATTAAGATATTCAACAAAATCACCAATTTCGTTTTCTGTCCCATTTCACAAAATAAAGATATCATCCAGGAACCTCACATACAGTTTTATGAATCTGTAATATTCACTCTCAAAGACAGAATTTGTTTCCCAATATAATAAGACAATGTTAGCATAAATGGGGCACATGGGGTCCCATAGCAACACTTTTTATTTTGTTTAAAAGTTCTCCTTCAAAAAATATAATTATAATCTAAAACTATGGACATTAAATAGCATATAAGATTTCATTTGTCACTAGGGGGAAGGCTCTGTATTTGTTCATACTGTTGTAGAAATGTTCTAACCCTTCATCTTTAGGGATAGAGGTAAATACATCCACTACATCTATTGTTAGGAATATAACTTCCTCTGCCCAAAGGTCTGCTTTAAGCCTTCACAGAAAATCCCAGGAGTCAATAATAAGATAAGAAACAGTATCATAGATGGGTTTTAGCTATCTTTCAATACACACCCCTATGGGGTAATTCTTGGAGCCCTGAGCTGCCACCATACGTCTAAAAGGAGGACTTTCCAGATCTCTGTGGATTTTCAGAATACCAGTGATTGAAGAGACTGTAGGGTTCTCAACTTTCAAGACATTATAAGTGTCTATAGAGATTCTTTTTTCTGACAAAAACTCTTCCAAGTAGGAGTCTATTCTTAGGTATCCTATATTCACCTCATTAATGGAGGTGGTAGAATGTGTTTCTTTGTCATTCAGTATGTCTAGTAGTGCCTTACTGTAATCTAGAGAATGAAATAGAACAATCCCCCCTCCCTTGGCAGGTTTCATGATCCAAATTGAATTGTCCTTTCTAAGTTGATGAAACAGTTATTTCTCATTTCTACTTAAATTATAATAAGTTGACATTTTATTTTTTATTTTTGACCTATAAATTATAAAGGTAATCAGAAATAGCTTTTTACAGTACATTCAGGGTGGGGTGCAAAGGGAGGTTAAACACACTTTTCTTTCTAACAACTACTTCTTTCACTCTCCTTTCTTCAGTTTCACCATTTACTTTATCCTTAAAGAACACCACAAAGTTTAATTTCCTAACAGATAATTTTATTTTTATTAAAGAGCCAACTAAATAAACATTTTTTGATGGTACAAATTTAAATCCCTTCCGAAAGAGGGAGAAATAATCACTGGTAATGGAAGTGCTGGTATAATTGTAAATGTGAAACCCATTAAGTTTACGAACAATGCCATTAGTTTTTATTGATGGAAATCCCTTCCCCTCCTCTCTACCCATCTGTTCATTGGGAAGTAGATTATTTTCATCCATACCTGAATTGTAGTAATTTTGGTTCTCCCCTATTGTTTGTCATGTGTGCTGCATTGGAAAAAAAATCTTTTAGGCTTCGCCCCTTCTGTCCTTGGAGGAAAACTGGGGGTATTCTGACACACTTTAATTACCCATATCTTTTGATTTACTTCACATTTTATGGCTAGTTTTAGAAACTGCCTCTTTACCAGGATAGGCTAATTGTTCGGCATACTGTTTCCTATCCCTTTCAATATTTTTTTTGTTTTCTTTTAAATACATTTCCACATTTCTTTTGTATATTCATTATTTGTTGCTGAAAAATTAAATAATTTTTAGTATCCACATTTTAAGTTTTTCTACCTTCTTCGGTAACAAACAAAGGTTAGAACCATTGCACTTATTAATTTTCTCTATCAGTTCAAAACTGCATCTGTTTAACATATCTGTGAATTTTTTATACATTTCATCATTAGATTGCAGCCCAAAACAACATTTAAAAATACGTAGTCCCTGAGGGACTATTTTAGGTTCTAAACATCTCATTAAGTAACCATTTTCAATTTGCAAATTTTAAATTTTAAGCAGTTTTTTTCTCCAGTCTGTTAATAAGTTCTTTAAATGATCCACCTGTTTTGCGGTTGAAGCTAACATTAATTTCGCTGTAGTTATTCCCTTCAGAAGAAAGATCAAATGGTTTCCCAATAACCTGCTCAAAGTTAAGAGAACTTCTAGTACAAAAATCATTCTACTGCTTATCACAAACAAAACTCTTTAAAACACTGTGGCCAGTCTCAATATATTTATTATTGTTTGATGGGACCTGGTCAATCTTGGCATTAAAGGAATGAGAAGTGCATGTAACTGTCACAAATATTTAGGAACAGTACCTTAAGATTGGACCCCTCCTTCTTCCATTTCTTCTTGGATTGTACTACAAAACACCACTTTGCCATGCCTGTCTCCATTAGGGGAAATTATTCCTCTTATAGCTCCAACTCCTATTCCAGGAATGACTGTTTCTTGTTCTCCATTCAGAGCTAACACTGTGGACCCTTACCAGTTCTGCCCCTTCAGGTTTTTGCTCTCTGGTTGGGTAAGCAATTGAAGCAGTTGGATAAGTTCATCCATCACTATTGCAAGTTCAGAATGCACCCTGTTGATTTCCTCTCAGTGTACAGGTGGAAAAAAACAGATGATATCTCATGCAGGGAATCCATAACATGACTGAAACCACTAATGAATATTACTATAAGCAGCAAATGTGCAGCATTACTAGAACCACTAATACTAACAAAAATGTTAAGCTTTCAGTCAGATACAGATTCCAATTCCTCTTAAATTTAAGTGGCATAAGACTACTTAAAATAATAAAAAATAACAGTGATTAAGCACTTTGGTCCATTACACAGTAGGACTTCATCAGAATCACTTTCCATTAAAAATAATTACAATTAATAGATCATCTTAAAGAGATAGTAATAAGTAATCAGTTTGAGGTAAAAAAAAACAATCCTAAATATTAAATATACATTTTTGCATGTATGAAAATGTTAAAATTGCAATATAAATTAATTTGATATTCAATAAGGGCTGTAGAGAGATAGTTTCATTTATGCCTGGATGTTGTGTGGCATGTAACCTTACTTGCCATTTCACTTCCCTTTCTTAAAGTCTTCCTTTCATGTCACCTCATCTAGTGTCAACTTTAACTTGCTACAAAATGCCAAAGCAAACGTTTTTAAAATGAGAACATATTCTGGATTGTTTATGTAGTGCATTATTTTCACTATGTTTCCATATCTGATACATATTTTTCATAAATTATTTTTTGAAGAGTTCTCTCCATTTTGCCTGCATAAAAGGCCAGGCATGTTGAACATTTGGCTAGTTAAACCACTCCATTTGTTTGACAATTCCCTTTGAAAATGTAATTTTGGAACTTATAATATTCTCCAAGGTTAAGTTTTGGGTCTCTAAAATATAAGGTCATTGGGCATAAGAGCCACACTTGATGGTTCCTTTCTTATGGTAACTTTAATGGTCAAAAAAACACTTTCACATCTTTCTTTTAAATTAGATCATGTCTTGAATATAAAACAAGTTTCCTTCCCTAATAACTGAAGAATATCTGGATTTGCCTTTAAAATATTCCAATTTCTTCTTACAATATATTTTATTTCTTACGCTTTTGGTCCATATTCTATCACTATTGCTCTTTTGAAGTTCTTATTATTTTGTTCTCATTCTTTGTATGTTAATCCCACCCACAATAAGGGTTTATATTTCTTACCCCATTGTGACTGATCATATCTTATTATGTCTTCTACTATATTGGGGGGGTACCCTCAGGTTAAAAATATGTTGGCTATATAACTTAATTCTCTAGGGACATCTTCATTGTGTGAAGTCATCCTGCCAACCCTAATGAACTGCCCTTCACTATACTCTTCTTCTGACTGAGGGGGTGGCAACTAGAATAATGCGAGTAGGAATTGCTAAAAGTCTGCTTCCTGTAGATAGTTGACTTAAAACCAGAACTGGTGTGTTTAATCAGTGTATCCAAATAATTTATTTCCTTATTGTTGTAAATGTATGTAAATCTTAAGAATGCAGATGTTCTATTAGATATTCAACAATATCACCAATTCCATTTTCTTCCCCTTTCCACAAAATAATGATATTATCCAGGAACATTGCATACAATTTTATGAATATGTAATATTCACTCTCAAAGACAGAATGTGTTCCCCAATCTAATACAAGAAAGTTAGCATAAATTGGGGCACATGAGGCCCATATGGCAACACCTATATTTTGTTTGAAAAGCTCTCCTTCAAAAAATATAATTATAATCTAAAACTATGGACATTAAATCACATATAAGATTTAATTTGTCACTGTGGAAGGTTGTGTATTTGTCATACTGTTGTAGAAATATTCTAACCCTTCATCTTTAGGGATCAAGTTGAATAAATCTACTATATGTATTGTTAGGAATATAATTTCCTCTGCCCAAAGGTCTGCTTTAACCCTTCCTAGAAAATCCCAGAAGTCAATAATAAGATGAGAAACAGTGTTATAATGTAGGGTTCTGGACTTTCAAGACATTATAGGTGTTAACAAGGTGAATATATATAATACCAAAGAATAGGCTCTACTTGGAAGAGTTTTTTTAGATGAAAAAATCTCTTTAGACACCTACAATGTCTTGAAAGTCCAGAACTCTATAGTCCCTTCAATCTTTGGCATTCCAAAATTCAACAAAGATCTGGGAAGGCCTCCTTTTAGACCTATAGTGGTAGCTCAGGACTCCATGACTCACCCCACAAGAGTGTATATTGACAGATGGATAAAACCTATCTATAACACTGTTGCTTACCCCACAAGTACCACAATTACCCTTAACAGATTGATTTGTTGAGTTGCACTATTATTCAATGTTAATTGTTCATCTTTGCAAATATATTGGCATTGATTGCAACATCCACATTTAGTGGTACCTGTGCCCACATTTCCTAGTGATCCCATCCAACATTACCACCACTCTGTTTTTCAAAATATGCTTTTAAATTTGGACCATTTTATACACAAATTTTGGGGTATCTCCAAACAAAGTCATTAACCGGTTGTCTACCTTAAAAATATTCCAGTTTGCTTTAACAATTTCTCAAATATATCCAGAGTTGTTGATATATTTGAGTACCATAGCTCCTTCCAAACTATCCATGCTTTTAATTTGAAATGTCTCAAAACCTTTGTCCACTTCTATAACTTCATTTGCCCCATTGTTGGGACCAGATAGTCCTGTCCCCAACAAAGGTTTGTATTTGCCTCCCCATTCATCTGCCACTTGGGAGCTAATTGGGTAGATTAAAACTCTTGGGTACCACTATCAGAAAAAAAAAATCTAACTTGACTCTCTCTACTATAAATAACTCTCTCTTTGATATCATTCTTGACAATCTAATGCATTGCCCCTTCACTATATTTCTCTTACAGTTTACAGGATGGTGGCTAGAGAAATGTAAATGCCTATTTGACAAGGTTGGCTTTCTACAGCTATTTGATGCAAAGCCATTATACTCTTTTTTTAATAGTTACATCAAAATAATTTATTTTTCTTTCATGGAATGCATAGGTGAATTTAGGAAAACCAGTTGATTTGTTTAAATGGGCGGCCATGGTGGTGCAGCGGTTAGCGTTGCCACCTCACAGCAAAAGGTTCTCTGGTTCGATCCTTGACTGGGGTGCCTTCTGTGTGGAGTCTGCATGTCCTCCCTATGGTCACGTGGGTTTCCTCCCGGTGTTCCAGTTTCCTCCCACATCCCAAAGACATGTTGTAGGTGAATTGGACACTCTAAATTGGCCCTAGCCATGAGTGTGTGCATATGTGTGCCTTCTGTGGAAGGTTGGGTGTCGGGCTGGCAACTCAACACCATAAAAACTCCACTGCCAATCATGAGCGGACAGCTGATCTGCTGTGGCAACCCATAACCGGGAAAAGCTGGTAGAAGAAGAAGTTGACTTGTTTAAATAGTCCACAAACTCATTTATTAAACCCAGATTATCCTTCCAAATAATAAAAATAACATCCAGGTATCTTAAATGCGCATTCCAACTACTAGACAATCTAGAGTTAAAAAACATTTTCTTTTCCCAATTCCAAAGCACCAGATTCACATAAATGAGGGTCCAAGCCACCCCCATTGCTGCTCCCTTGGTTTGTCTATAGTACACTCCCCCAAAATACAGAAATCTGTTCTATAAAATAAGTTGTATAAGAGTTAAAAATTAGTAGATGTCTGCATTACTTAAAATATTACACTCAATCAAAACCTTGTGAAATCATTGTAATCCTATTTATGTGGCATACAAGAATACAATCCCACATGAATTTGACCAAGGAAATCCCAAGAATCTTTAAGAAGATAAGACTTTCTCTTTAAAAAATGGTTTTAACATTCTATCTACAAGGAAAGCTAAGGGGTAGGTTTTAGAACCCCTTGCTGCCAACTGGAGTCTAAAACTGTTTCTTAACATCCTTATAGACCTTAGGAATTCCAAAAAGTCAGAATTCTAGGAGAACCATTGTGAAGAAGTTGTTAAGATTGCCTGTCTGTGTTTCATAATAATGTTCATTTATTTATGTACTATTTATTTACTTTTGCATTCTGATATTTTCATGTGCTTTTTTCCAAGCTAAAAAAATGAAAGTGTCCTCAGACACTTAAATAATACTGTGAACTGTAATGTCATGTAGGGGATGTGTTACAGTATCTGTAACATACCCCCTGTATTGTAAAAGTGCAGTATGGTTCTAAAACAATAAATAAAGTGTCCTTGGACACTTATGTAATAATGTGAAGTGTAATAGTTTAATTTTGAATTAATGGTAATTTTTTTTTAGTTTGTTTTCCTCAAAGTTTAAGCATAGCTGAGTGGGTTTGTGTGGTACAGCTCTTTGCTCAGCATTGTTTAAATGTAGCAAGAAGCTATATAGAACTGTATAGCTGAAATTTTCACAGCTGACTGGTTAGAGTCATGGCTTTGTGTGCAGTAGGTGCATGGTTTGAATACCAAGACAAGACATTCAGCTTTTACATGGGAAAGCATTTTTATATTAAATTTTATTTTATTTCTTGTTATAGGTAGTGATATTTGTTAACCAGCGTAGTGTAGTTGGCCCAGAATCCCAGTGTCAGTGAAGATATGAGGTGAAAGCCACCATTTATACACAAGTGTCCGATACAGTACAGTTACATCCCAAGGTAATGTAATGAAAGCACAGAGGGGGAGGGCATGTAAAGAAAAACACATGCACATAATAATAATGAATCAACAATGAATAATTACTACCCATCCTTTTTTCTTAAATGATAATTTTGTTTGCTCTTAGTTCAGTTTTGCTAAGCATTGCTAAGCCAAGCTAAGCAATGCTTAAACAGGAGCTGTCTGAGGAATGCTTAGCAGTTCTTAGCTCTGCTTAGTTGGTTTGGGCATTGCTAAGAAGTCCCATTCTAAGCACCCCTCAGCTCAGTTGAGTGGATTTGTGCACATCTAAGTACTGCTCAGCATTTGTCACTTAAAGCACTACACTACTCAGCTTAGCGGGTTTGTGCACTGAGCTTTGCTAAGCATTTTTGAAAATAGTCCAATGATGGCAAAGGGTGGACATATGGCCTTATTTAAACTGCACAGGTGGGAATTCAGGCAGAACCTGTTTGAGTTTGATCCCTGTAATAACTATGGCAGGTGCTGGTGAAGGAGCACACTTTTGGGCACAGAGCTGGGACATGTTGGAATCCAGGGTCATGGCTGGGTTCCTCGTAAATAACCATGATGACAGACTGCTGTAGGACTAGTACCAGGTCTCAGAATACAAGTCCAAGGCCTGTGACCATCTGGCACATGAGCTCATCAATGCCACTGGGCATCCTCTGTACTGGTAAGCAGGTCCATCATCATTATATTGACCTAAGATGGAGGAAGGGGGTGCTCTTGGCCCAATGGATCCAAAATGCTCAGGACCAGAATGCCCCAGCAGTTTGCAAGTATATAACCTATGAACTATATCAACTGGTGATTTATCCAGGTAGAGTATGAATATTTGATAGACAGATATGCATAATGGTGTATTTTCCCCCAAGGCTGCAGAAGAGAGGGCTTGTAATGTAGAGACATATGCAGGATGACTGGCAAAGCTAAACCAACAATGTGGTGAGTACAGATATAACGTTCAATATATATATATATATATATATATATATATATATATATATATATAGAGTCCAATAAATAAGAAAGTGTAATTGTTTACTGCCATTAGGTATAGTGTGTTATGAGTGGACTGAATAAATGTGTTGTTAGACCAACATTGATATAAGTAACTAATACCAGGTACTATGTAATACAGATGAAGGCAGCAAACATGCTACTATTGATGAAAGGCAGCCAATATTGTAGTAATACTGTGTAGGAATGAATCTGTGAATAAAGTATACTGTGTTTGCTGCCGTGAAAGTAATAACTGACATACATTCATTATCTACAGGATATGCAGTACAACTGAATTTAGAATTTTGAATGTAATAAACCACTGTGTCATGTCACCCTAAATAAAGCTTATTCCCACAAACTGTTGTGTTTAATCTGGTCTGTTGTTGATGAATTACAAGTGTACAGGTGCTACACAGCAAATATGGTTATGAGAGCATGAATTCACTGAGGTTTCTCTGTTAGGCAGCTGTTATGCCAAACTGTAGATGTGAAGCTGGAAAACAAGATACGATAAGAAGTGATATATGTTCTGCACTAAGATCTGAATCCTGAATAGTAATGTGTAATGTATTACACTGTGTTCCCTGCAGCATTGTCCTGTGTTAACTTTGCATTTCAGCTACATGTATTGCTGAATATAGGTATGCTGATGCAGGCAAGTATGAGACTAATAGTTGGAGACTGCAGCTATATCATGTGCAAATGTGTATGGGTCAAGTATGCAAACCAGCAGCAAGCTATGGTCTGTACAGATCACACATAATCACATTCACTAGTGGTTAAATGTGTACACCTGCATACAAAGTATTACTACACAGGTCACTACTATATATCTTGCATGATACTGTGACACTCCACTAATATTTCAAGGTCAGAATGTGTGACCAAGTGAGTTGTAGGCACAAATCAGTCATGCAGCAGACAGCAGTGCCCCAGTAGCTCTGTGTGATAAGGGATAGATATATCTGTTGTTAATTTTTGCACACACAGACCATGGTTTGGATCCAGGGACTGGTATGAAGATGTGTTCATAGTGACAAATAAGTAATCCTGAGTACTTTTAGAAACTGTCAGGTAGTGTTAACAGATATTTTCTCAGCAAGGCTCACAGGTAAAGAAATGATTGTATTAGCTGTATGAAGTATATAGTAATAAAGTGTGTACAAATGTTCCAGTGCCCAACCCCATGCCTACAAATGACAGTAGGATAGCTATATACACTAGGCACTCTTCCCAATACATGTCTCTCAAGTGTCACACCATCATGGCTAGTGATCACTGTTGCCAGTAACCTTGCACACAGATATAAATCCAGTAGAAGTAAGCCATTAGCACACTCACACAACATCAGTGCAGGGTACACCTTGTTAGTCATATTTGTAACCTTGACATGTATGAGTCCCCTCTACTCATGGACCTAGAGTTGTCACAGCTTGCCCCATAGCATTCCAGGTCGACAGATTAACAGGTATGTGTGTGCTACAGTAGCTATAGGTCTTAGGTAGATGTAAAGTGAGGGCAGACCTGTAGAGTATAGAGCAGTACTGTTGTGAAAAATATAAGCCTATGTAGTTGGTAATGGATTATTTTTCTCGCCAACCACCCCTTATCTGTATCAATAATTATTATTCATATACTACAGGTATGTTGTTCTCAAAACCTAATGTTGGGACATGTGTTCTATTATTGTTCATAAATACTGAAATGGTTGCATACTAACATACCTTGTTCAAATTCCATTGTTGGTGGCCTATTGCCGTAACTGTTACTTGGCATGCTGTTACAATAATGACTGTTATTCCATTTATGCATGCGTTCTGTTTGTCATGCAGTTTTCCCAATTCTACTATTCTAGGTTAATTTGAACACCCATGCATGCTGTTATAACTAATGTTGAAATGTTTTGTTCATGACTAACCAATAAACCTTGAAAAACCTCAACCCCAGAGCACATTTGGGTAGGCAGATCACAGCGGATCTGCCTGCCCAACCTCATCCTGCCACAGCACTGGGTCACAGCACATCTGGGGACCCAACCTCAAACTGCCTCCTCTGCTGGTCCTGCACCACCCTCAAGTGGAACCACATCAGGGGACAGAGTCCATCCCCCCCTTGGCATGGGTGCGGAGAGGACCCTGTCACCAGACACCAGTTCAGAGGTATGGTGTGCAGAGTAATTGAGAGGGACATGGAAGTATGCCTGCACTAGATTGAGGGGCAAGTTGGCCCCATCATCCAGCCCCCAGCACAGCCACTTTTGGGTCTGTGAAGGGGCAGTAGTGACTGCCCATGGGTGGAGACCTCAGTTCCACTGTTTCCATCTGGGGACACATGGCCATCTGATATCCAACCACCCTCCCCTTCCAAGGAGTTTACCCCACTCGTGTCATACAATGCCCCTGTCTGCTGTGTTGTCTGTCTTGTCTGTCTGCAAAAGCAACCTACCCAAGTTACCTTCCCAAATGTATCTACAACCCTTCCCAAACATCCCACTCTCACCTTAAAAAAAAAAAAGAAAGAAAAACGTGCATCTGTCCCCGGGAAAAAAAAGAATACATGTCCCACACATGTCAAAAAAAAAAAAAACAACTTTTTAGTTTTCTACTAATTGTTCATTTTACTAGATGCATCATATGCTGTGTAAAGTTTCATTTTTGTACTACTTTAAATAATGTAACACCTAAATTTGTTCTTAAGAATTGCTTAGAATTGTATAAATGCTAATAGTGTAATGGAGCTTTTCTCCCCGGGCCTCCGCTGAAAATGGACCTGTGTCCAGTCGGACCCTCCCCATTAACAAATGTAAAATAAAAATAAATAAAAATAAATAAATATAGCTCTCCAGTTCATCTCCCACATACACTGACATTAATCAATTTACCCTTGAATTACTCAACAAATGTATGGCACCCACACCCGTCCCTGTGGGATGTGAGGCTCTAAATTCCAAATTGTCCACATCAGTCACAGTTGTTGCTACACAATGAATGGCGAGCTATGCCCTTTCCTACACCATCCTGCACATCCCTGTCTGCCTTTCATAATGTTGTTCCCCCTGCTGCTCCCAATTTCACAACTTTCCTATCACCCTTTTTTCTTTTCTCTTTTTGGAATTAGTGCAGGTTTAAGTGGGAATAAGTGCCGCTAAGCAAAGCTAAGCAGGACTAAGTTCTGCTTGGCATCACTTAACGTTGCATAAACCCTTACAAACCCACTTAAAACTGCTTTAGTCACTCTATCTCATTCAGCCACTGTTCTGCCCAGCAACAAAATAACCAGCCCTGCCAGATCTCAAAGCCAGGACCCTGTACACTAGAGTCAGAGCAACTCATCACTAAGCCAAATCAGTTCTGAGAATTAGTAATGCTTTTGTGAATAAATCATGCATTGCATTCATGTAACGTTAGGGAAAGTTGACAAAGCTGCCAAGTCTTGAACACAGGTCCTTCTGAACCATAGTCACAACAACACACCAGTACACCATATCAGCTCAGTGGAACTGCTAATGCATTTGAAATATATCATGCACTATAGGGATGTAACTTTACAGAAAAAAGACATTGCTGCTAAATTTTAAACCCAGAACCATTCAAACTACAGTCAGAACAACATAACAGTAAGCCAACTGACCTTTGGAGTATAACAACTCTTTTTACAAACATATCCTGATTGCCAGTCACAGACTACTCCTACATATACTGGCTCAAATCTCAATGTACTTGGGCCTCTGACACGGACACAGACCCAGTACACAGACAAATACATGCTGCTGGATGTATGGGAGGCCTACAATATCAGATAGAGCAGACAACTGCACAGGCTGTTGCTGAATATCCACAGTTGTAGCCACTATTTATGGCAGTGTCCTCATAAAACTTACTCTGTGTGCTCACATACTGGCCAGATAGTGCAGCATATGACAGACAGCTCAGTGTCATATGTCATACCCATCAGAACATACATGTTCCTGCTAATCCTGTGTTACATACTGTATGCATGCACATATGTCTTAAAAATGAACCTGCCATAATAATGACTTGATAGCTCCATTTGTTATAGTTCTAGCCATCTGTCATATCTAGACACCCACATTCCTTTCTTACATCCCGGTGTGTGGCAGGACAACTACATGCATGTCAGTACAACATAGGAATAAAGGAGCCCTGCAATCTCCAGTGAAACTGGTTGCTCCTACTGCATTCTCTGCCACCCACAGTAGCACATTAAAGGCCTGCAGAGTAGGACACATTTTATAATTATGAATATGTGTACTAAATGTTGCCTCTGGATGACGCTATTATATAACACATGCACCACAGGCACACGCCTCACCTGGACTGTTGTGTATACCCTCAGTCAGGCCATGCTGGGACACAACAGCTGACACCGCACCCTCAATGACATTAACAGCTTGCTCTCTGCCAATGTCTTCACAATCCATAGTCTGATTCCTGGCCAGAATGCAGCAGCTGTGGCCTGCTACATATGCAGCAATACGTCTAAATACCTGCTGCAGACTTAGCATTGCTCCCAAACACCTAGAACAGGGCATCCACACAACATCCAAACATAAAGGGTTGGTGGGGGGAATGTTGAGGTTTTAAGGGAAATGTCTCAGTCTGCCATTGCAAACATACACAGCTGATAGACCAGCATCAACTGTAGCAGCATGCACAATCATATAGAAAAGGATCTATGATACTCACATCTGCCTGTCTTCTTACTCACCCCAACACACATTAACACAGTACACTGCAACAGAATTTGAAAGTCTATTAACAATGGCCAGACATACATACCTCTCAACTGTGCAGATTTCCACAGAGTGTCCAGATTTCTGGTTCATATTTCTGGCATGTTTTTCATAACATTTGTGGTTTTCTCCCAAATCACTGGGATGATATTAGGAATGTAGTTACTAAATAATGATATACATTTGAGTTTCAGACTTCAAATCCTTCAGAAAATGTATGTCAAAATAAGCCTTGTTACTCTAGCAAATGTCTAAGTTTATAAGAGCAATATTTAAAATCTGTCCCTATTTTTGGCCCTTTGTCTACCCCATTTTGTTGGACTATGTCCAGATATCTTGTGTTAAAAGGTTGAGAGGTATGCAGACATAACATGCAAAACTATGGACATAACAAATCAATCCAAACAGTGAACAGTATTTCCACCTACCCTCTGTGATGCTGTAATGGAATGCAGATGGAGGAATGCAGTCATGGGAAATAGGAATTTAAACAGTAGGTCTCAACAACACTTCCTAGACTGACATGCTGCTGTTAGTCTGCTGTCCAGCACCTATGGAAATCCCTGACGGCTGTCTGCAGTGACATAGATCACAGCTCTGGCCCCTGAGTCACCCCAGCAAGGGTCAGCTCACATATGACTACTACTGGATTGTCTGTTGTACAATACTGGCTGTGACACTGCCAGCCAAGCTAACTGTGATGTTTTAAATAATCATATGCCATTTGTGAATATTAATATTATACATATGCATGTCTTACAAATGTAAGAGACCTATATATTTTATGTGGATATTAAACAACTGGTGCAGAGGTGTGTATTGAACTTTATGTTATGTACTGAGCTCATACCTCTCTACTGTCCAGAGTTTTGCAGACTGGGCACATGTTTGCCTCATATTTGTAGTCATTTACTCATACATTTGTGTTTTTTCTGGCAAATCACTGGCAAATCATTAAAGACTGAAGTCATAAAATAAAAGCATACATTTGAATGTCAGATGTCATATCCTTCAGAAAATTAATGTGAATGCAAAACCTGCTATTCTATCAACTGTCTATGTTTATATTAGCAATATTTAAACAGTGTCACTATTTTTTGGCCTTTGCCCCCCCCCCTCTTATTTGTGCCTTTGTGCAGATGTCTTGCTCTAAGAGGTTGAGAGGTATGACTGAGCTTCAAGAGTGTAACCACAGTGTACTGTACTGGCAAAGAACAGTAATGTATATAAAGTATTATGTGTGCAAATGTATGTATTAATAGTGAAGCTGGAAGCCTCTAACATACAGACATAATTTGCAAAACTTCAAGTAAATAAGCTGAACTTGTTTTATGAATGTGTTATCTCAGTTTCAGTGCAGCAAACAGACATAAATGTCTACAGCTATAGATGTTTGTATTGTCTTGAAACATAAATAATTACTAGGTTGAAAATGTAAAAGTGTTTAACTGTGTTATGACTTCCAGTTCTACATAAACATCAGACTTCTAATGCAGAGAAGTTAAAATGCATGTTAGTTGCTGTTAGCCTGGGAACTGAAGACAGGTGACAAATACTGATGTAATCTGAGCTAACATAGCATTAATATTGATTATTACTTTCAGACCTGTCTCAGAGAAAGACCGTTGCATGTTGTATGTGTCTTTGTATCTGATAACATCCACTTATCTGCACTTGCCTTGCTAATAGTAAGGGATTAGGAAAATGTAAAAGTGTTTACATATAGATGGGCATACAGTATATATGTCTTATGTTTGTGTGGTCTGCATTGCTCAGAGTATCAGTCATCTCTGCATTTCATTCTGATTTGAAGCTCTTTATTTAAGGTTTGATCACTTCTATTTTGTATAATATTCTAGTATTACATTTGTTTTGTTTTAAGTTTTCTGTTCAGTTGGAGTTTTAAGAGTTATTGGCTAGAGTCAATTAAAAATAGTTACTAAAGAATTCCTTTGCACACTGTGAATAGCATCAGTTAATTAGTGGGAGGAGCTGAGAGACAGCATTGCTCTTTTATTTAGAAATATCTGTAGTTAGCTGAAGTGTTTGCGTGGTCTGCATTGCTATTAATATCAGTCATCTCTGCATTTAATGTTGATTTTAAGCTCTTTCTTTAAGGTTTGATCACTTCTATTGTGTATCTTATTTTAGCATTACATTTGTTTTGTTTTAACTTTTCTGTTCTGTTGGAGTTTTTAGAGTTCCTCTCCCACCCAGCCAGTCCTTGTTGTGTTCTTATATTTGTTGGCTTTTGAGTTGCCTGCCGCTACAATAGATCTCATTTTGGACACTTCTCCCAGACCCATCTCATCAGTTTATTCTACTGAGTAGAGAGTGATTATTTGGGAAGCTCCCCTTAGTTTCCCAACCTTAAATTATCACGTTTCATCCCTTCCCACTTAACCTAAAAGAAGCATAATTTTACTGTATTTGTGTTTCTTCCTACATTGCTACTCTGTTTTGCTTTTGCTGCCTGTTCTTAAAAGTACTCAATTGCACTTATTCTGTTGCATGTATGCTTGTTAGTAGCCTGATTAAATTGCAGCTGTTATTCTAAGCCTTTTGCTTTAAGCACTCAAGCTTCAGGCCAGTTGTTTTATACTAAGATAGTTTGTGGTCCGCATTCTTGTGGCAGGAGAGGTAGCTTACATCCTTCTAAGTTGGGATTTGCTGGTTGAAGGCTTAGTGTCTGTTATTCTAAAAGTGTCTTAGCTCTGGTTTAAGAATTTGAGCTTCAGGCCAGTTATTATACATTCAGAAGGTTTGTGGTCTGCACTCTCGTTAGAGCAGAGGGTAGATTCCACCCTTCTGAGCAGGGAATTGCTGGTTTAAGGCTTATTGTGCCTGCTTATTTGAACTATGTCTTTCTGAAATTGGTGCACTTTGTTTTCTGTAGCATAGGCTAGATTCAGACCCACTGAATCTAGCTTTGTTTGTATAACTTGAGCATTAATCAAGGCCAACTTTTTTGGAGAGGGCTCCCCTGCACCCCAGTGGCAGGAATGTGTAGCAAGAACTTGTCTGATTGAAGACCGCTGGGACAGGGCTCAGATTTGAGCCTTTTTATAGGTTAATTGGTTAATTTGTTTAAATCAGTTTGATCTTGTTTGCTGCTGTTATATTTAAGCATGTATCTGTTATCCTGTGTTAAATTGACCAAAACCGAGTTTAAATATCTTTATCATAGTCTGGTTACAGGTTTAGCTGTATTCAGATCTGTTTGTGTGATTCCTGTGTTTCCTGCTATGCCATCATCTGTTGGCCAGGGCCTGCCTGCACTTACTGAGAGTACGTGAACTGGTTGGAACTGGTCTGGCCTAGGGTGTTGAGCTAAGAGCTCAGGGACAAGGGTTGATTAGTCAGTTCCAGTGTTACTATTTTACCTTTGTTTTTGTGGTATTTAAACCCAGCATTTGTGTGAGTTTGTGCTTGATTGCCACACCACCGCTGTGCTGTTTTCACCCTTTGTGAGGTACCTCAGTTGCATTTTTTCCCTTACCAGCACTTCTGTGTGAATGAGGCCCTCACCTGCATTTACTGTATTGATGTTATCCAGCCATACTCAGAAGTATAGGTACCCACCTCAGATAGTACCTACTCTATTATCCCATACTTTTCTTCCACAGATTCTGATAACCATGGACGGACAATTTCCTGTGGTTTCACTTGCTAGTCTGGTTGATATGGACATCAATGAGACAATGTAGCAGCTGCCTTATGTACACAGACAATCCTCTACTACTACCACCTAGGAACACGATATGTGAGAGATGCAATCACATTAAGATCCTTTAATTAGGATCCTTGCTGTCTCAGTCACAAACCAGTACATGACTGACAGACCAGGATGCTTTGCCAGAGATGGCCATCATCTGTCTCCCCATGGCTTTAGGCTTCTGGAAAAGGCTCTTGTCTCCCCTATTGTGCTTTTTTAGGAAAAGTCATGAGCATGAAATTGCTGACATGTAAAATTCTTATAAACAAAATGTAATGGTCATGCTGTAATGCTAGGAGTCTTAGCATGAAACCGCACTCATTGCAAGTATTCCTTGCCCTGGAGTATGCTGACCCTTGTTCAGTTACTGAAACCTGGTTCAAAGCTGTGAAGAGCGCCCCACCCTTACCAGGTTACTCATTCTACCATACTTTCAGACCCCAAATGGAGGGCTATAAAGCTAACTGAGATGGAGTATCAATATTTATAAACGACATACACAGCTCCAGGCTGCTCAAACAGTATGATGTACAGGAGACACTCCAAGCGCAGTTAACTGTTGGCAAAACACCTATTCAAATCATAGCTAGCAACAAACCCTCTGTTATGACTCAGGACACACACTACACCTATCTGGACTTACTTGAATCCATCAAGATTCAACCCTCTACCCTGATCCAGGGTGACTTTAACTACCCAACCATAGAGTGCAAGACCTATTCTAGCCTAAACATGAACACCTAGAGATTCCTTGACTTCTTCAATTGTTATACATTGGATAAGCTGGTCGACACCCCTACAACAGGTGAAAATATCCTGTACCTGGTCATCATCAACATGAGTAGCAACTGTAGCAATACTACAGTGTCATCCTCCTTGGTAAGATCTAACCATAAAACGATCACTTTTGAAGTCACCATCTCCCCTGAATACCCCTTGTCAGGGTCAAATGAAAAACATTTCCAAAGCTGACTACAGTCTCCTCAGAGCAGGTATAAGCAGCTTCACAGCCACAGTTCCTTCAGTTAAAACTAACACTAATGTCAAAGCCTACACCAAAAAACTATGAGCACCTACATAGCTGTATGGACTCAGCAAAACCTGACAGGACCAAATCATCTTCCTTAAGGAAGCATACACCTGTCTGTTGGACAGAAGCAATAAACAAACTCTATAATAGAAGGAAAAAAATTGCTGTCCAGGGCCAAGAAGGAGCAGGTGCCAAATTGGAAGCAATCTCTCATTTGTCTGAACAAGCAAATAAGGTCACTGGTGAAATCCTCTAAGGCTAACTTCCAGTCCAAATTGGCCACATCCACCAAAGACAATCACAAGGCCTTCTTCACATATGTTCACAATCTCAAAGGCAACACCCAAATCTGCTCTGAACTGGTGGTCAATAGTACCATGTATACAAACATCATATATATATATAGCCAACCTGCTTGCAGGCAGGTTCAGTGAAAACCTCACCCCCTGTCCCCCATCAGTAAACCAGGAAATCCCCAGCATCTGCCCGCCTCCCCTCATCACCATGGAGCAGGTCCTTAATGCCCTCTCAAAGGCAGAACATCAAGTCTCCATGGGACCTGATAACATCCTTGGCTGTATCCTACATGACCTCAGGCATGAACGTTCAGCTCTATTAGATTCCCTATTCAACTACAGCCTGAGCAATGGCTTCATCCCAGCTGAATGGAGGACAGCCACTGTCATCCATCTACTCAAAGGTAGAGCATCCACTGACCCAGGCAGTTATAGGCCTATCACCTTAACTAGCCTGATCTGCAAGGCCATGGAATACATTATCATGGACCTTATAAACAAGGACATTGGCAACCTCAAAATGCTTTACCCCACAGAGTTTGTTTTTGTCAAAGGGAGTTTATGCCTGTTAAACTTGGTTGGCTTCTTCAAAACAGTCACCAAAGCCATGGACAAGGGGAAGACAGTGCACATTGCCTACCTTGACCTAGCCAAACTGTTTGACACTATTCCCCACTTAGGCATAATACATAAACCCTCCCAGCTAGGCACCAACCTGTACGTTACCAGATGGGTAGCTAACTGGCTCACTGATGGAACCCACTCAGTCAAAGTAGGGGAAGCCACCTCAAGTAGTAGACCCGTAATGAGCTGTGTGCCCCAAACATCAGTCTTGGGGCCTCTACTGTTTGGCATATACTTTTGTGAGATGCAAGCCAAAACCAGTGGTCTGTGGCTCACCAAGTTTGCAGATAACTGCAAGTTGGGCACTGTCTTAAATTCCCCTAGAGATGCGAACATTGTCCAAGAGGGCCTTACCTAAACTAATGACTGGTGCCAGAAGCATAGCCTCAAACTGAATGCTAAGAAATGCATCATTATCCCCTTTGGGAAAAATGTCATTCCCACTAATTATGACATTAATAACAATGTACTAAGCATACAATCAGTCATGAGGGACTTTGGGCACCCCGGTTGATAGCAACGTGACTTTTGACCACCATGTTGCCTCCATTGTACAGGTGTCTTTCTACATCTCCCACCTCATAAAAAAGGGTATTTCATAGATGAACAAGGAGATAATAACATCCCTGTACTCCTCCATTATCAGATCCATTAGCGAGTGCAATGCCCCCTTTGAAATGTACCTTGCCAAGCACATGCTGCAGTCGGAGACCACAGAGGTTCCTGACCAGGAAAATTCAGGGTCTCAAACACCTATCCTATACAGATATGGTAAAAGCCTTGTCCCTCTACTCAGCCTCATGCAGACTTGTCAGAGGTGACCTGTGTCTGGCATACAAGGCCATTTCCAACACAGCCTTGATGGAGTTGCTGTATATCCATAAGACAAAGTCCACTTGCACAACCCACATGAAAGGGCTTAACTTGGCCTATGACATGAATAGCACTTGTTGGTGGGATTTGTGTCTCAAAGACTCCTCCATCTGTGGAATAGCCACCCTTTCCATGTCAAGCAGAGTACATCTCTATCCCTCTTTAAGAGGAACCTGGATGACTGGATAGGAAAAAGAAAATAAACCCCTGGGATCCCACCTGTGACCCTGCTGGACAGGGAAACAGGTGCTGACTTTGAAGGAACATGGGCAAAATTTTTGGCTAGGCTTATAAGGGCCTCTGGGCCAATAGGCTTGCATCATTCTATGAACCTATGAAACTATTATAGGTTCATAGGTTCATAGGTAGGTACTAGACTGTCATCCCAAGGGCCTAAGTAAGCCTAGCCAACAAGGTTCCCTGGCTTATGCCACCCAAGAAAATTAATTTCCTGTGCCCCTGAGAGCAGAGCCACAGAAGTGATCCCTGGGATGTATTTCTTATTTCCCATCCACTTATCAAGATTTTTCTTGAAGAGTGCTAATGAGGAACTTTGCTTGACATAGATGTATAGCTTGTTCTAGAGTATAGAAAATCTCTGGGACAGGAATCTATCCCTCCAGCATGTCTTGTTTATTGTGGTGACAAGTTTAGGTCCCTAGAGCATGTAACTTGGAGGGATCGGGATTTCTTTAGGTATAGCACGTCCAACAGCTCTGGGTTTGACATAGATTTATATGTTAGGCAGAGATCTGCTCAGAGTAGGCGATATGCTACAGAGTAAAGCTGGCGTTTTTTTGAGATGGTCAGTGTAGGGCATCTGTTTGAGGCCAGTAATCCTCTTTGTGATGTACTTCTGTGGCCTTTCCAACTGCTGCAGATGTCTTGTGAGGTACATTCTAAAAGGGGCATTGTACTCTATAATGGGTCTGATGAGTGCCGAGAAGAGGGGAACGATGACCTCTTTTTTCCTGGATGAAAACCCTTTTGTGATGAGGTGTGCCACATATTACTTTAGAAGTTTGCTGTATTTATTTCAGACTGTCCTGCAATGTTGTCTTAAATTAGGGTCTATATAAGAACACCGAACTTTCAGAATTTTGAGTGTTCTAATATCGACCCGTTTTCAACAAACGCTGAAAATATCAAAGAAACGGAAAACCAAATGTTTTCCTAGGGAAAGAATTTGGTTGTCCATTTCTGTTGCTTCGGTATTTTCAGCGCTGTGGTGGAAAGATACTGGTCAGGTTCAGGTAAGTGTGCAATTGTGTGGACATGAGGGTTAGGGAGGGTTAGGTGGGTTAGGGTTAGGGCGCAGGTCAGGTAAGTGTGCGATTGTGTGGATGTGAGGGTTAGGGTGGGGTAGGTGAGTTAGGGTTAGGGTGCGGGTGAGGTGACTGTGTGATAGTGACGGACCTTAGGGTTAGTGTTTGGGTTAAGGTAAGTGGATAGTTAGTGGTGTATGTATAGTTTAGTGTAGGGTTAGGTGTAAGAGTTTAGGTGTATGTGTGTGTGGATTGCTGTTTGTTTGGTGTGTTTGTGTTGTGTGTATGTGTTTTGGAACAAGGAATTTTTTCCCTAGGAAAAAAATTGCTGTTCTGTATGTTTAATGTTTTAAATTTTCGATTAATAGGGTTTGATACTAGAACACTCAAAATTTTGAAAGTCTGGTGTTCTAATATAGATCCTTAAATTATTCCCTGTGAGTCTGAGCTCTGTAGTTACTGTGTTGATTGAAAATTGTCTTGTTCCTTTATTAGTCATTATTAAATATAGTTAATTGGGGAGCCATGGTGGTGCAGTGGTTAGCCTTGCCACCTCACAGCAAGAGGTTCTTTGGTTTGATCCTCAGCTGGGGTGCCTTCTTTGTGGAGTCTGCATGTCCTCTCTGTGGTCGCATGGGTTTCCTCTGGGTGCACCGGTTTCCTCCCACATCCCAAAGACATGCTGTAGGTGGATTGGACACTCTAATTTGGCCCTAGGTGTGTGTGTGCATGTGTGCATGTGTGCGCCTTCTGTGGAAGGTTGGGCACTGGGTTGGCAACTCGACACCGTAAAACTCCACTGCCAATCATGAGTGGACAGGTGATCCACTGTGGTGACCCCTAACTGGGAAAAGCCGAAAGAAAAAAAGATTAAATATAGTTAATCCTTGTAATTGTGTCTGGTCTGTATAGAACTACATAATCTCTTGTATATGTATTTGGTGACACTGTATATCCCACTCCAATAGCCTTGGTCTTGATCACACTTACCAATTGGATAATATGCACATCACACAGTAGGATTTGTCACCCTTTGGTAAGGACCTTATAGTAGCTGATAAAGAGCTGGATTATGGCAGTTAGAACTACCCTTAAGTCTGGGCAGAAGGGGCAATAACTAGTAAACCTGTGCCAGCCTTTCCAAAGACTCTGTGTGTTTGTGTGCGAGTGTGTGTGTGTGTGTGTGTGTGTGTGTGTGTGTGTGTGTATGTGTGTGTGTGTGTGTGTGTGTGTGTGTGTGTGTGAGATTTATAAATAAAATCTCAAAGTGTGTATGTCAGCTACTTGGGCAGAGACAGGAAGCACTGGTTGGACAGACAGGGTGATGGAAGTTCTGGCTTGACCGGTCTGCTGAGATGTTAATCATATAGCTGTGCCAGTGGGGAGTCTTATTAGGGATCTGGAGAGAGAGGGAGAAACCAGCCCCAGACTGACTGTGATCTCTGTGTGCTCTGGAGTGTACTTGTACTGTACTGTGTGTGTACTTGTCATCCCCCCATTGTGTACGTGGTGTTAGTGATGAGGATTGCGGTTCTTTGATTACTGGGCCAGTGCAGGGGCATCACAGTGACAGTGCATACTGGTGGATACCGCTGGCATATCACATCATGTACCATTATTGAGCCCCTCTCAGTCTACCAATGTTATACAAGATTATTTCACAGACTGTCCAGGTCACCCTAATCATTTCTGACATGCTCTGTCTAGGTCAGTGTGTACTACACAACTATATCTGATTGCCTGATACCTATGGCTATCATACCTGGTGAGCCCCTGCAGCAGGACAGCAGGTTATAAGTAGTAGTAGTAGTAGTAGTGGGGTATGTTGGCTCTGGCTCAGCAGCAGTGTGCACATACTGAGCATACAAAGTGAGGGAAGGGATACAGTACCAGATATTCATGTACCATTACTGTGTCTCCAGGGTTCTGGCATGTCACAGACATATTCTCCAAACTCTGTGGACAACTATCATGTATTGTCCAACTGGTGTCCAGAAATACACATTTGTCTGGCGAGGGGGGGGGGGTCTACATCTATCAGGCAGATGTACACATTCTGCAAACATCTGGGCACTGCAGATGTCAGACACCTAGAAGAGGTCACCCTACAACACATATGCACTGCTCTCTGTTATTGTGTACCTCAGATGGTCCAGGGATGACAGTCTACATGCATCTGTATTAGCACTCATCTATTTGTGGGATGTAGGCTGGATGACATGATACTCTAATGTTGCCCATAGGGGACACCTAGCAGTCAATGGCAGTGATGTGTTTGGACACATAACAACACAGTCTGTCACAGCAGTCAGGCCATTTCTGGTAATCCTGGTACCATATGAGGTTACTCGGCTATGGGCTCTGAGCAGCCATATGCTTAAGCCACATGTTAGCCCATGTGTATGCAAGGCAGCAGCTGATGTCCCTGTCCAACAGGGACACAGTGGTATCCCAAGGGTGTATGTGCTGTTAACTATCCAGTTGATCAGATTACACCTGCAAAGGTGTAGGCAGCTACCCTGCCTGATGTGGACAGAGTGCCCATTCCATTGCAAGGTGATTGTGTGAGACAAACATCCAAGCTGCCAACAAGGCCAGTTCAGGTCACTCAACAGGTGGAGGTTGTGATTGTGCATGTTAACAGAGTGGAGCATGACTTGCACTCATGCAGCAGTCCCAACAAGGTGGGGTCCATGATTGCCTGGCATGCCAGCATGTAGTCACTCTTGAGGCGTATGTATAAACCAAGTAAAGGGCTGGCCTTAGAGCCTATAGGTGTATGGTAGATGTTTGATGGCCAGTTATTTCCTGGTGGGGAACCTCTGTGATGTCCCCAGCTGCTGCATGTGATGTGTGATGTGAATGACAAACAGAAAATTATGCACATTAATGGTCCTCATTGGGGACAATGTGAACCATCGGGATCAGGGGGGCAATAGCGAAACACTGACTGTGCTGATAGATGGCAGGGGTATGATGTGGATGTTAACAGTTGATAGCGCTGGGTCTGTACATAATGGTGGCCAGTGTATGCGGTCCTGTGATGTGCTTCCGTGTTCATGTCTTTCAGGTGGTATGTACTGATAATGGAACCCGACCTTCTCAGAAGTGGAGACTGCTGCAATCATTGATGCCCTCAGATTCCATCACCGGGTACTGTTGGGAAAAAGCCGACAAAACCAGCAACAACGCACTGCCCTGTGGGCAGAAGTGGTAGCAAAAGTTCAACAATGTGGGCCACTGGAACAGGAGCTATGAACAGGTCCAACACTGTGCCACAGACCTCATCCACAATGCATGACAAAGGGCTGCAACTGTGGCCAGGGACCATGATGGCACAGGTGGAGGGCCTGCTATTCAAGTACCACTCTCAGCCACTGATGAGTTCCTTGCAAACCTTGGTTCAGCCGCCCCTTCCAAGGAAACCATGACTACATATGTCATAGAGGTAGGTGGCACAGATTCCACAGCCGAGGAGCATCCAGCTAAGGACCCAGTGGGCATCACATTGATACTGCAGTATTTGTAATGGCAGCCTTTGCGTACCTGTATGCATATGTCAGGTCAATCTGCATTTATAGGTGGGGATGTGTAATGCACACATGTGCACACGTATTGTGAATGTCAGCAATCTGGGTAGTATCACAGCTTATAGTGTACATGTTTATAAATGCAGAGATTATCCTGCACCACTGCCACATGCATGTGTGCTGACAGTAACTCTTCCCCAGAACTCTATTGGTCCCTGTGGTGTGGTTGGCGAACATCAACCCTAAGCTGGTGAGTGTGGAACTGTCATGTTGTGGCTCCCCTATACCCTAGGAATGTTAAGGGCAGCCAGTTTTCCATGAACACAACTAAGTTAGCCACATTGCAGTATGTGTATGTTCACTTGTGGTGGGGTTCACTGCAGTGCATCACATTGTTCATCTCAGGAGCCTATTTGCAGGAACTGTAAGATACTGGCACATTCTTTTGTCTAGGTGTAGCCACTGTGCTATACAGGGGTACATTAGTCGTGTGTACATGGATTCACTGTGTGTTATGTAAAGGTCCATCACATACTCCCTCTTCTCACGTATCTCACAGGTGTATAGTAGTAGCAAAATTAACTGGACGTAACTGCACTGCATTTTGTTGAGGGCCTGTCAAGAGTGTGTCTGTTGTGGTCTGATTGCATGTTGTGCATGGCATCAGTCAGAAGGTGTGGTCTGTATAATGACTTTGTGGCACCCCACATGTGTGTGTGTGTGTGTGTGTGTGTGTGTGTGTGTGTGTGTGTGTGTGTGTGTGTGTATCAGCAAATATTATAGTGCAGGAAGTAATTTACTTACATTGTCTTCCCCTCACAGGTGAACATGGGGGTTGGAGTCTCTTCCCCTCACAACCTGATGTCAGTGTTTCATTAGAATCTGATGATGATGGTGGCTATAGTGTGTCACAGGCGGGGTTGTTGGGGGATGGATCTGTGCCATTGGTTGACGTCCCACTTCTACCCCAATGTCCCTGCATATGGTCAGTATGTCCACACAAACCCATTCCCCGGCAGCCACACATATTGGACAGTCAGAGCATGGTGGCATCGAACAGGCTAGTGTGGCTATTATGGCATCTGTGACTGTAGACACTAGCCATAGCCAGAGAATCAGCAAAGTCCCACACAGGCAGATTGACAGTGGTGCTCAAAGGAGGACTACTGCCCATCCAGCCCCTGTCAGAGGTGTCACAGCACATATCACCCGACGTGGGTTTTGGTCTGTCATGGAAGCACAGGCATGTTGTGAACAGTACACCAAATGGACGCTGAGGGTTATGGATGCACACTTCCTGGAATGCATGATGTCCTCCACGGCACTGGTAATCTTATACATCATTTCGCTAATGTCTTGGATAGATGGTGGGGTGAGACATTGTCAGTCCTTAACTGTGCAATGTCTGTGCTTGAATATGTGGTGGGAGTAGGATGACAGACACATGGACATAGGTCAGCAACAACATCAGCTGAGAGCCCATGTGGCCATGTACATTTACAATCTCATAGTAGCAGTACCACCAGCACTACTGAAGGGTGGGTGCTGTCCACACCACAACATAGCAGGCCATGGGCACATGGTCCTGGCCAGTCCAGTGAGGGACACAGACCCAGCAGACAGTGGTCACCATCAGGAAGTAGTACCATATCTGGCTTTGGGCAAGGTGGTGCCAGTAACAATCCTGGCAGGGACAGTTCCCATGTCTGTGAACTGTATATCCTGCCATGTCCAACATACCCTTGTGTAGGGCTAACACATGGCTTGACTGTGTGCATACATGCACTCACACATCACTATCACATACAGGTCACCATCACACACACATAGCTCCTCTCCATGGCCCACCTGAACACCACCCCTCCAGACCAGCATGCATGATGTCAACTATATCGCATGTCCTAGTCCTTTGGCAACCTCACACCACACCCTGTGCATCTGATGATACCTGTGCCACATCCCTGTTACCCATACTATTGATACAGGGACAGGCTAATATGTGTCTGATGCACAGAGTGAATATAGTACAGGTAATGCCAGTGTGTACTGTAGTACTGTTATGCCATGTAAGGTGCTGTCTCCTGCCAGTTATCATGGATACACATCGAAGTGTAAGTACCTTTGTGCCTTAATGCTTTATTGCTGTTAGTACTGCTGACTGTCTGTTGTCTCACAGACCTTATTCTGTTTCTCTTCCGGGTGTCTGTATGTGTACGTCCTGGGGAGCTGCTACCATTACCAAAGCCAAGTATGGGGGGAGTGGAAACATAGAGAACTTTTCATCGCCAAGGTATGGCTGTATATGTGCATGTTTACCTAGATGCATATGCATGCAACAGTGTGTGAGGGACAATGAGGACAGACAGCATAACCTTGCATGCATACCCTTGACACAGCCAGCTAGCCTTCATACATGTCACCTGGGTGTTCCATAGGATCACAGGTTCATAGATATAGAGGAAATTACTAGAGTACTGGCCCTGATTCCCTTATAAGCCTAGCCATTACTTTATCCCCAACAGAATCATCGATCGGCACCTGTTGCCCTAGGAATTGCTGAACACAGGTTGAACCCCAGGGACAGATGTTGTTTTCTCACCCACTCAACTTTGATGCAGTTGATGAGGGTATGCATGGTAGTGTGTTTGACATGTTTGCGGAGTATAGTCCTGACACAGGGTAGCCTCAGGGAGCCAAACCTGACTCTCCAGCATGTGTTTTTGCTATCTCATATGTGATGCAGGCCTCTCGAGCCAGTAATACGTATAGAGTTATACTCTTGTATATGGGGCAGTTGTTAAAGGGATGAGCACAACGTTGCCATCTAGGTATGCCACAGCCACCTGTGGACAACCTGACAGATAACCAGTGGGGGCAGTACTGATTACAGGCTGTCTGTATGGAACAGGTGTTGAGGGCCATGGCTGACCTTTGTGGGTGATAACATAGCCTTTACAGTTTCTATGGATGTCTGCATAGGTGCATAGCAGACCAGCCATGCTGCTAATGTATTGTTGTCCTGACTGGGAATTATTCATAGGTACTGGCCACCATTTGTCTGGCTGCAGTCCCTTTACTTATGTGGTAAACCACATACAAGTATTTTCTGAACACTGCCTGTGCTTGCTGCATGAATGCAACATTGTTGGCATCCTAACTACCCAGGTCTGTCATCGCAGTCTGTGTGTTTATGGGATTGGTGCTAATGTGGGGAATACTGGGACCATGTCCTTGCTGTATGATATGTTGACACTGTTGTCTGCATTCAGCATGAGGCCAGGACCCTGGCACCATTCCATACCCATTGTATGGCCCATTGCAGTGTGTTAACAGCAGTTTGTAGCTCAAAGACAGGCTGCTCAATACTTGCAGTTGACACAGCCCTAGACAGTACCTACATATGTGGGTGATGCCAGTTAATATCCATGCATATATACATGTGGGTCATTGGAGGCAGCAGGTAGTCACAGGGCCTTCACATGTCTACATATTGCACACACATAGGGGACACAGATTGTGGTTGCCACCTTATCAAATATGGACTGTGGGACATGTCTTGTAGTAATGTGACAGTTGGCAGGATTTACCATCCCCATGGCAAGTGCAACAAACAGGATTTCTTTTTGTGTGCTACTATGACACCATCTTTGTGTAACTTTACCTTAGCTTACGCTACTTGTCATAACATTATGGCACTTCTGATGTACAATAAGTGCTCTATGAAATCAGTAGACAACTTTATGTAATGTTTGTTGTCCTACACTCTCCGGACCACTGCATTGTTTCAGTTGTCATCACAGGTCACACCTTGCAAAACATGGACTGCAACGTGCAGGGTGGTACAGATGGTAGCCATACCTCTAACCTCTACATATGTCTGTAGAATGTCCTGATGTTTGCCACATATTTTGTTTCCATTTGTCATAATATTGTGGTTTTCTGGCAAATTGTTGGAAAAGCATGACAGACTAATATTACAGATTAATGACGACTATCGCCATCTCACAACATCTCCCTTTGGAAAGTACATTCAAATGCACAACCTGTTCTGGTATCTACTTTCCATGCATGTCACAGCAATGTGTGAAGCTTGTGATCAATGTTTGGCCTTTGCCCCACTGTTCCATATGGCTTCAACCAAACATCTGTCTGTGAGGGTTTGAGAGGTATGCTGGTGGCCGTAACACAGTTAGACTGCTGCAAGGGGATATACATACATACACACACACACACACACACACACACACACACACACACACACACACACACACACACACACACACACACACACATATCCACTTATGACCTGCCCTTGTTGACAGTAGAACCTCTACCTTCCTAGTTTTACATGAGATACTGCTATATAGGTAACACAAGCACCACAACATTACTATAGTGTTGCAGTGTCTGCCACTACTATTCATGTGGATGATAATTTTACGGTCTGTTAGGATTACCAATGGGGGTTCACAGGCTCTTAGCATGGCAGAGCCATCACAAACACACACACACAGCTGACTGGGGATATGCATTGACACACACATGCACACAGAATTGACACTTCAACGATTATAGCACCTGCCTATCTTGTTATGTTCAGTACAGACTGGCATGTCTATTGCATGCACCATAGTGTCTTTGTGTTAGAAAATGTGTAGCTGTGCTTCTACGGTGGATGACATCTGTATGGGCCCTGACTAGGTTGGCAATGGGGGAGTTAACAGGGTGGAACAGCCACACAAAATTGTATAACCATTGCATACACACAGGCAATACAGCCACAGGGGATATGCTTACAGAAACACATACACTCACACAGTTAGCAACAGTCAGATTAGAACACCTGCCTACTTGTATGTACCATAGTACTATGCACATATTGCATGTGCCACAGAGATTATATGACAGGGACATATCTCACAACCTCTTACACCAATTAATCTTGGGAGTGCCTTCATGAATGGTGGGATACACCACACAAAACAGGGACTGTTCTCACATATTGCACTTACAAGCCTAGACAAGTGATAGGGTAACAAATCTTGCATCAGCATGATTTTTCAGACAGGTATGATGTCTGAAGCCCACATTATGGCCTCTAGAATTTGACATGGTGCATCTAAGGTGGATGACAACAACAGGCTCTTTAAAGTAGTGCCATGGGGAGGGGGTCAACAGGCCCTAAAATGGCATAACCAATGCACATAACAGCCACAGAGGATATGCTTCACGCACAAACACACATATTCAGTAGTGAAGTTTACTGTATTGAGATTCACACCCCTACCAACCTAATTGTATATACTAGAGTGCTGCCTACTTATTGCATACACCATGTATGTTATATGTCCAGACAGTGTCCAACAGTGGATCTAAGGTAGATGACATGAACAGGCCCTGTAGAGTAAAGCAATGAGGGGTATTGGAGCAGGCCATAAAATGGTATAGCCAACACACACAGTGAGACACTTCACATACACACAGTATCACAGTTGCCAGAATTGAGATTAGAATCCCTACTTATCGAGTTTTCAATACTATAGTGCTACCTAGTTATCACATGCGCCACAGAGATTATAGGGCTGAAGGGTGTCCAAAGGTACTTCTAAGGTGAATTACATCAGCAGGCTTTGAAAAGTAGGGTAATGGGAGGTTTACTGGGTGCAGAAGGCCTCAAAATACTTTAGCCTGCAAACACACACACAGTTGTCAGTGCTGAGATTAGATCCCCTACCTACCTAGTCATATGTACTACAGTGCTACGCAGTTATTGTGTGTGCCATGGGGCTTACACAGCTGAAGAGGGTACAAAGATACTTCTAAGGTGAATGAGATCAGCAGACCTTGTAAAGCAGGGCAATGGGTAGTTTACTGGGTGGAAAAGGCCTCAAAATACTTTAACCTGCAAACACACACACAGTTGCTAGTGCTGAGATTAGAACCCCTACCTATTGAGTTATATGCACTACAGTGCTATGGATTTATCTCATGCACCATGGAGGGTATAGGGCTGAAAAGTGTCCAAAGGTACTTCTAAGGTGAATAACATCAGCAAGCCTTGTAAAGTAGGGCAATGGAAATTTTAGTGGGTGGAAAAGGTCTCACAATGCTTTAACGTACAAACACACACACACACACACACACACACACACACACACACACACACACACAAAAGACCGGTGAGGTGGGATTACAACCCCTACCTCACTACTATTACACAATGGAGGTCACCATCATACTGGCATGTGTCAGTGGTTATAATTGTTGTGCAAATGTCTGCATGAGGACTTCACTCTATGCCTTTCAGGGTCTCTCTCTCTCTCTCTCTCTCTCTCTCTCTCTCTATATATATATATATATATATGCTTCTCTCGCTCTCTCTCTCTCTCTGTCTGCCTACCTCTCTCTCACTATCCATCTCTGTCTGTCTTTCACTCCCCCTGTTGCTGCCTGTCTATAATTGATATATTTGTATCTGTTACCTGTATATATGTATATCTGTCATACTCAACAGATGCACATATATCACAAATGTGCCACCTCCAGATAGCTGTGGGTAATCCTGTATGATGGGGGTTGGGAGACACAGTTAAGGTGTACATAGCTGTCTGTATGTGAAGACATATCCAGACAGCAGAGTTGTATAGTCAGATGTGGGTTTATACATGGGCTGTAATTCTCTAAGTGTAGCAGCATGCCCTGTAAGACCGTCAACAGTAAGAGTTTGACTCCATTCCAGCAGTAGCTGTAGTCCGAGCCAGGATTTTGTGTGCTAAAGCTGATTGGCTAATGGACCTGTGTCAACAGTCAAGCACCTCAGTGATGTACTGTGTGAGGAATCCCCTGGCTGTGTGCTATCCTTATTAATTGAGTCATATCCTGGTGTGGGTACAGAGTGCATTGGACTGAGCAGAGTTTTCCATAATATATGTGGAAGATTCTACATAGCACTGTGATTTCCTGGTATGTGAGTGGCAGATCAGTACAGAGTAATATGAGGGAGCAGTGACAGACATTTGTTTACTGACCCCATACACTGCAGACATAAATGTTACTGCAGTTCCATGTGAACACATGTGTGTTGAAGGGAGGGGGTCTTACATCTTCACAAACTGTGCAGAAGTTTAGCTCATAATTTGGGCCCATTTTTCATAAAATCATGGTTGTGTGGCAAATAATGGTGAATCCATTACAGGCAAAAGTTAGAAAGTAATGACAGACATTTGAGTTTCAGACTTCTTGACCTTCAGAAAATTCATGCTACTGCAACTGCTGTTATTCTATCAACGTTCTATGTTTGTAAGTGAAATATTTATGACTTGTCCCTAGTTTTGGGCCTTTGCCCCAACATTTCTTTATGGGTTTGTGTAGATTTCTTGCTGTAAGAGACTTACAGCTATGTATGGGATTCCAACATTGATGTCCATGCATTTGTCATTTGACCCCACTGTTTCTAAGTCCTCCACATAGTGCAGTGGATTTTGCTTGGTTTGGGCCTACTGCATATTGTGCGTCAGCCAGTACTTGGGTGAGAGTTCCTGTTGTCCCACATAGCTGTCCGTTGTCTGCTGCTAGCCTGGTAACCCACACCATTCCCAGGCATACATGCAGCAATACCATACATATGCTACCACAGTCTACTACCATATTAATTTTATTGTTAATAAGAGTGACTTACCTTGTGCCAACAGCAGCAGTTGAGAGAACAGTACTTCAGGGCTGATTCTGTCGAATGCAGGCATTACAAGGCCTATACATGGCAATGTATAGGTAATGTGATGTGGCTGGCATCCATTTTACTGTGTGTGCAAGTCAGAGTGAGGTGTCATTCCCTGGGTCCCTAAGGTGTCAGTGTATGTGCTATGCTTTGCCTTTTGACAAGGTCGGGGCATACTGGAAACACCTACATCTGCCTAGAGGGACAGGCTGAGGGGGTTCCTAGTCCAAGTTCTCCTGTACCTGTGGGGACCTTGGCAATGGTGGGGGGTCATGTTCCTGTTCCTTTTAATGTTCCTGCTGCAGCTGTTTCCACAGGATCATATTGTGTAGCTTGGTTGATACTATGAACATGTGTGCACATGTGGCTGGAGAGTACTGCAGGGCTCCACCAGATCTGTAAAGGCACTGGAACCATGACTTGAGCATACAAAACACATGCTCTATGATGTTCCTAGCTTGTGCGTGTGCCTCATTATGGTGTTCTTCAGCGAATGTGTGTGCATTTCTGATGGGTGTCATCATCCATGGTTCTAGTACATAACCAGCATCCCCCACTAGATGGCCTTACGAGATGTCCCTCCTGCCACATGTCTGGTACAGCTGTGAGGCATGCCAGATGTGGGAGTTGTGATAACTGCCAGGGCTACCAGCACACACATTGATGATAATGCCCTGGGCATTGCACATGACCTGGCAGTTGATCGAGCGATACCCCTTGCAGTTGACTTAGACTCTACGCTCCTCACCTGGTGGTGCTTTGATGTGCACATGAGTGCAGTCTATGGCACCCAGTACCTCTGGGTAGTGTGCTACATGGTGGAAGAGATGCATATTGGTGGTACTCTCCTCAGGGGTGTCAGGGAAATAAATGTACTCACCAGAATGTGTTAGCATGACATCCAGGAACTGGTGGAGTACCCTGGAGGTGGATGTCTGTGAAAGCCCCATGATGTCCCCAGTAGGTCTTTGGAAAGTACCTGTGGCTAGTAGTCTTAAGGCTACACATACCTTTGTTTCCACTGGGATGGGTTCCCCTGTGTTGGCTTTGGGTCTGAGGTGAGGTAGCAGTGTTCAGTGAGTTGCTGTAGTATGTCCCTGTCCACCCTGTAGTGATCTACTATCTCCAGTTCATGTAGCCCCTGAAAGGTTATCCTGGGCTTGAACACTCTTCTCCTCCCCTCCTTAGTCTGGGTCAGTTGTCAGTATCATCCTCATCACTGCCGTCAGCATGTAGTGCATACAGATGTAGCAAAGTAACAGCAGCCCCTATCATTTTGTCAGTTAAAATTCCCAAGTGTGTACTCCAGTGGTGCAGAGTATGTGCGGAAATCAGATTGAAGGATGTCTGCATACTTTATGCTGGTTTGCTGCTGATGTAGCCTATGTGATTGGCTGACTATGATATATTCCACCTGCCAGCTACATTACTGAGGGGTTTGAATGGCCCACTGTTAGTGGCAGAGGGCATATTAGTAATTTATAGATGATTGTCTTTTGTCAGCTATTTCCTTTTATTTTTTTTTTTAATTTCCTCTACATTTAAGCCCCGTGGCTCTCCAGGAAAACCTGTGGAGCTAGTGTAAACATTGTTGAGCAGAAAAGACCCTCCCCCTGTGCACAAACTTAGCAGCCTCAGACACAAACCCTTGCTTAGCTGTGCTTAGCTGAGCACAAACAAAAGCCGCTGACCTCCAATATGTTTACACAAAGCATGACACACCTCCTCTTCATGTCAGCTGCCTCTTCTGCCTACACTACCACATTGTAGTGACTACATGGTTAGGTACCTGCGGACACAGTGGCCCATTTAGCTATTCAGTAAATTTAGCTAATTTACATACACCTAATTGTGTATACCCTAGTTACTGCACTACACCAGAGCCTATGTCCTTAGCAACCACTATAACCTGCCATTGTATGACTCTGCTTACTAGCCAGTATAATGGTGAACTTCAACATAGCTTTATATCTCATATTTTATTTTAATTTTAATTTTTCAATCTATTGTTTGTGCATTGCTGCACACTGCTTAAACCTGTCATATGTGTTAAAAAAAAACTTTGATTTCTTATTAATTGCATCAGTTTTAATTGCCAGTGGCCACTGTTTTAGCCATTGACATGCCTACTGCATCTAATACATGCTTTTACTTGAGTTGTCACCCTCTTTTTTTATTTTCACATTCTGGTACATGGTTACTAACCACACACATTTCTTCTGCAGACACGGCTCCTACACGGATGCCTGTCTGCTTCCTGGATCACAAATTCACCTCATTTGCATGGTTTTCACCAGAAAATGAAGTGATTTGTATTATGCGGTCACCTCCATGCTGGAACAGTGCTGGGAGGCTATGCACATCCCCAGCCTTGTTTCCTGGATCGCTCAGTATCCTGATTCCATGTCCAAGATTTACCACTTTGCCTATGCGAAGAATAGCTCCGTGTAGATTTTATTGAATTACCCCCTTTGTTTTGATTTGAGATATTTGGCTTTGTGCTGATGAATTTCCTGTTAGGTGATATTGTCCAAGATGGTGTCATACCCTCTGTTTGTGGCATCTTTTTCTCAACGTTACCAAGCTTTTCTGAAGCTGCATTTGTGTCATCAGCTCTTTGGCCAACCAATCTAATTTTCTGTGTTTGCAGAATCTGATAAGTTTTTTTTGAAGGGAGAGGAGAAGTTTAGAGAACTCAATGGTAAAACAAAGTGTGTGAGTCCAGTCTATAGTCGAGAGTTGTAAATGTAATCATGAAAGTTTATTTGGAGATTTTGGTTTGAATAAAAATCTTCTTTGTGTGATACTTGACTTTTGAGTTTTGAACATGAAAGGTTATGGGGAAGTAATCAGTGAAGTCTGGGGGTAAGTGATGATGAAAAAATGCTGGTTGGCTGGGATGAAATTAGGAAATCAGTGAGTGGATATTCCTTTTAAGATATGGTCGGGCTATGCTGTTAATCATTTGTGGTAGTTTCAAGTTGGCTAGGAATTCATATACTATATGGTTCTTAAGACTTAAAAAGTTTAAGTTAAAGTCACCAAAGATAATAACCTACTTCTTGGGAGAAATGGCTATTCATAAAAGATGTGTAAAAGTGTATTGAATGTAGAAAGCTAAGCTGGAGTCTGTAGGTATGTAACTGCAATAAATAGCTGGCATTAGGATTTGGTAGGTAGTTTAGTGAGAATGCACTTGGGCTTATGATCAGTAATGGGGTTTGCTTAGGTAACTCCAGAAATGTTTCTGTGTATTGTTGCAGAGTAGCATTGCACCCACACCTGTTCTAGTTCCAGGGAAGACCTCAAACATATAACCATACAGTGGAACGAAATGGGAATACTTTATGTGCTGGTGGCCATTTTTGAGCCATGAATCTGTGATTGCAACTATATTAGGTAAGTGGTGATTAAGGTGCTAATCTTATATAGTTTGTTTTCTTACACACAATAACAAGACCACAAGTGAGTGAGTCTCAGTTTAGTGAGGAAGCAAGACTGTTTGGTATTGTAAGTAAATGGGCTTGAGAGAAACTGAAGAGAGAGAGAAAGACAGGTTGAGGGGTGGGATGTGTGATGAGCTTTAGTAGCTGTGGAGACAGTTGAAGGGGAGGGGACACTAACTTTGATGCAGATATTTAATAAAAGTGCATCATTTTGGATTAGGACATGAAGAATAATGATTACCATCTGAATCAAATAAATGTATTTGCTTATTGTTGTAATCAAGTAATTCTTCTGGTGTTTATTCATAGAGCTAACTAAGGACTTTGTCATTATAAACCATAACATTTTCCTTAACATGCTAGCTTGGTCTGACTTAACTTCCTGCTCCATTTGCTTGTTCAAAAACAACAACCACCTTCTTTCAGAATGTCAAATAGAATAACTCTTGTCATAATTCCTTGCTACTCAAACACAAGTATATGTAAGGAGTTAACTATGCCCACTAATATTTGTTATATGTTGACAACATTGGTGCTTACAGAAAAGATCTCAAAGAGTATGCATTTTATCAGTTGCATTTCAGACAATTTAACTGCTGTTCAGACATAATTTCAGACAAGAACTTTTATTCTTGGACACTGGCTAAATTACAGTGCTTACTGTTCAGTACAACATAATCCAAATCATGCTATTTCATATTAAGAATTTCAAAGAGATACATAGGTTCATAGATTAGTACTAGTCTAATTGCCCTTATGGGCCATTATAAGCCTAGCCAATTACCCCATGAGAAGAAAACCCCATACCTTGTGTCTGTAAGGCAAACACCTTAACCATTATGCAAACTCCCACATTTTCCATAATCTCTATTTGAACTCTTTTAAAAGATTGAAAGGGTGCCAAAAAGCACAAGTAATATGGCTGCTTAGGTTTTCAGCTCCGGACAAAGGGTCAAGAAAAAAAAAGTAATCAACCAATGCTGTGAGAAAAAAAAACAAGAAAAATCACAGGATGTACAACAACAAGAAAGAGAACAACAGCTGTCAGGGACTGTTTCAAAAGCTGATAGCAGTTACTGATGATTCAGCCCACATTATAGAAACAATAGGCAACCAACACAAAGTAATACATTAAAAGAAATAAGCCAAGAACTGGAAGAGAACAGAGTCACACCAAGATCAGTGGTACAGAATCAAAGTAAATGACTGACAAAACAGGAAAAAAAAGCTACAATGGCAAACAGGAAAACTGGATACTCAAGAAAATAAAACTAGAAGAAGCAGCTCAAGGAAGATATGAGTATCAGAGCAAGTCATTCATGGATACAGAATTGGAAAGAATCCATTAGCATGCCTGCATGGCTATAAACGCAATGGACAGAATGAAAAAGGATAGGGTGAAAGGCATGGCTGGATAGACAATACAAGATGAAGGCTCTGAAAAAAGTGGAAGTGGAATGTTAAGGCACTTAAAAAAACAAACTAGAAAGTGTATTGTCTCCTTCTCACATTAAGCAGATTTAATGCCACATAATGTTGCTAGTCTATGGTGTGAGCCAAGTAACTGGTTTGGTCTTTAAAGTGAAGGCCAGAAGTAGGAACATCTGTAATGTATGTTTATATATCTTCATTATTGCCATGTGTCACCCTAAGCTGTTAACTAGCCAGGCTTCCTCCACTGTAGATCTCATATGGTGTCAGAATTAATAATATTAGTTTTTCTTGCTGAGTATAAGATAAAATGCAGATTCATTTTTCAGCCCGCTCCTGAGATTGCTGTACTGTAGCTGATGTTTCAAAATTGTTGTTCATTCTGTTTGTCTGACTTACATGAAAACATCTAGTGTATGCTCCCCTATCTCATCATCATAGGTTTCGACAAGTTCCTTTAGTTTTTGTCTCAACAGAGTGGTCCTATAGGGAACTGAATAAGAAAAATATAATAAAGAGACAAGTGGTCAAATCAGGAATCCCTCAAAAGAAAAGAGCACAATAGAGAGATCAGCAGAAGCAGGAATAGAGATACAATCAGAAGAAAAAGAAAAACTTAGAGTCAAAGAGGCGACACTGCAACTAAAGTCTCATGGGATTCAAGCACCCAATGCTGGATGTTGGATGTCTTGAGCTTGCAGGAATGGTCAGGAGGGAAGTAAAGCAAAATGGAACAGTAGCAGGAAAATTAGTCCAGACAAGTAGGCCAAGAGGAGGTAAATCATCAAGAACTGATGGTCTAATCACATGGTGATAGATGAGAAATAATGAGAGACAATGGAAGATAACATGTGTGAGTTTACTCAATAAATTCCATAGTAGTGAGGCAACAGGTCAAGACTGCTCTTCAAAAAGAAATGAGAGATTACAAAAGTAAATGAAGTTAAAGAACAAAACTGGGTAAATGAGAGTGAAAAGGACTATTGGGATTTATGTACATGGGTATGTTCAAATATAAGAAATAGTGCATTGTACTCTAATAATAATTCTACCTATCTATCTACTTAGCTATTTATATATATCAATATATACTAGCAAACAAACTACTCCAGCACCTGAAACAGTTTCAAGTGACTTTAATATAATAAAGAAATTACCTCAAACTAAATTTTCACTACAAAGTAATGGCTTTTTCAATGTGATTTAACGAGCATACAAGAGATAGCATTAAAAAAGAGAAAGGCAATTACATGATGCAGTGTTAAAGGTCAATTCACATTTAAAGAAACATAGCAATATTATACAAATACAAAAAAAACATGTCCACACCATAAACATAAATATGCCAACATTTCTTATAATAAGAACCTTTAATTGTTCATTAATGGCAAGAGGAAAATTTGACAACAACTAATAATCCATTGGCATTTTTTTTCAAGCAATTTATGTTTACTATGTTCCTTGTCATTTCCCACAAATATAAAAAACTGAGATTAATGCAATAGCTTACGGCAGTAATGAGCACTTCTCTCACACTTATAATACAGTAATACAGTTCACTAATACACAAGCTCGCAGCGCACACACACACACACACACACACACACACACACATATATATATATATATATATATATATATATATATATATATATATATATGTATAAAATACATGCTTCCAAGGTCTTGAAGTTTGACCCATATGAAATGATCCACAATAACATAACATTAAATAGACTATCCAGTCTGCCTAACAAGTGAAAATTGTTTTGTGCAATGACTACAATGGAAACAATGCACACATAGGCAATATCCTTCAGATGGCCCCACTGGAAAGCAAACTATGTTAAATATATCAGGGAGTAAACTTCTTAAACCCCCAAACAATTGAGCAAGGTTATGTCCCCTTATAAAGGTCATGACTAGCCATTTATCTACATAATTTCTGAAAAAAAAGTATCCTCATAAAGTATATGCCGATTATTATATAAAATGCTTCCAAATTTATGATTCATGCCAAAAATAATAAGAAAATCATTATCAGCATAACTAGCTGTATCACAATTTTGTTGATTTTTTTAAAGTTTCACTTCTATTAAGTTGATCTATTTTCACCATGGCTGAATCAATATCATGTATATTATATTCACAACGCAAAAATGTGGTCCTTAATTTATCTACTTTCTTGTTTGAAACATTAAGCTCATGTAAAGTCTTTTCTTTCTCAAACTTGAGAAATATATATTATTTTTAATATGTGGTGGATGGCAATTGGAACCATGCAGATATCTATATCAGTGGTAAGGTTTATGACATATCCTAGTCGCAACAGGTCACTGTGACATAAAAATGACTAATCATGTTATCACACTGTAAAACTAATATCAAAGGAGTGTGAATTAAGCCATGTTACAAAAACAGTAAACAAACTCTGAGGTCAAGACTAGAGAATTCTGCAGTCATCAAAATAACTTTTCAGTCAAACCATTTTTTTCTTAATCTCTAAGTTATTTCAAAAATGATTATCTGCTCTAAGTAGTCTATGAAAGATCTGCATAGATGGTGGCAAAAGAAGCCTCCAGTAGCTGGACCTCTTTTTTGTAAAAAACATTGCCCTTGAAGTGAAAGACACTGTTAGCCAACACAATAGCCCCAAGATAAATGTAAAAAAGTCACTTGAATAACAACTACTGTTAGAGAAATCAGCTATCTGACCCTGTTCTTGAGGAAAAGAAGTATATAACAACTGCACATCCAAACTACACACACACACACACACACACACACACACACACACACACACACACACACGTAGAAAAGAATATGTATACCTCCTGAGCAATTCTGAGTTACTGTAACACATGTAGAGTTTGATATAATGAGTCTATCCAGTTATGAGGTGATGAATTTGTGGATCATGGGTAGACGATTGAAAATGTTCAATAGGATCATCCAGAACCAAGTGTTGGGACAATTCTGTAGCAATAACACCCTTTTGAATTTGTGAAAAAAAAACTGTTGATATGCCCTTTAAAAGATCGATTGGAAGCCAGAGACAGCTTTTAGAACAGTAGATTCTCACATTATTTATTTGATTCTTGGTCATAATCACTATGATCCCAAACAACCACTGCCCCAGCCTTACTAACATGAGTGAAAAGAAAATAATATATTTTTTTAAGATCCTAGAGCTTCCTACTCAGTTTTATTTAAATTGTATTTACCACCCTGATGATCTCATGAATTGTGATATAATTCCATTAAGCTACATATTTCAAAAAAATTTAACTGTAGGATGGTACGGAGGGTTAAAAGTTAATTTTCTAAAATAAAAAGACAAAGTAGGCGATATGTCAGCCAGTATGTCCTGAGATGTAGATTCACTGTTTTGTGAAAAATAATATATCAAATAAAACAACTTATAAAACCCTTTTAAATCATCAGCCAAATCAACATTTTTAACATTAAATTTGGGTATTAAAGCATACTGCATTTAATAGTGATAACTCTTCATTGTTCACAACATAACTTGAAATGTTAACCACCAGATTATTGTCAATATATATTTTTACCTCATTTTTTTTTTTTATCAAATGATGTGTTTCCAACGTTGCAGTCTTTATGTATGAGATTGGTCAACAGTGGGGAAAGGAAGTATGTTCATTTACCCACTGTTGTATAATCTTGGAGTTGGTATATTTAAGTAGCAGGTTTATATTGTGTGTGTGTGTGTGTGTGTGTGTGTGTGTGTGTGTGTGTGTGTGTGTGTGTGTGTGTATGTGCGTGTGTTTGTATGTATGTGAGATGCTTGTCCCTGCAAAAGGACTTGTTTTTTTCCAACCATTTGTGTGGTCAGTATTTTGACATGCATTATTTTGCATTCAATGTTTTGAATGTTCATTTTTAAGTGATAATCTCTCTCTCTCTCTCTCACACATACACACACACACACACACACACACACACACACACACACACACACACACACACACACACACACACACACACACACACACTCACACACACACACACACATACACGTGTATATCTAAGCAAACTGCTTTACTGGTTTTATATTTCCTGACTCAGCTTGTAATAGCAAGAAACTGGTAAAGAGAGGGGGCCCGAATAGACAGATTTCTGTTACATGACACACCATATTTTTATTGTGTTTGTGTTTTCTTATAAAGTAAGATTTTCCTTGAAGCAGTATGCTAAAGTGCTGTGGTACCCGAATGAATAATGGAGGAATCTGTTAAATAAATAATTATAGGAACAGCAGTCTTAGGTTCAACTGCAATGTATTACAGCAGAGTGAAAAGGAATACACAAACCTGTTATAAAAGTAAGATGAAATGCAAAGGCAACAAGGAGCAAGCATGGGAACATGGAGAGATAACAGCATGGGAAAATACAGAGATTAACAAGTGCAAACAACAAATAGCAGCCAATCAGGGATAGTAAAGACAAGGAGGACAGGGCCAAAGAGAACTTGGCAAAAACAGGACACACTGAATGACCCATGTCCAGTACTACTCAGATCGCAAGTAGGAAGATGACATATCCAAACCTATTTGAGAAAGAAAGAAATGAGTATAGATGAAACCAACAGGGCAGAAGATCAGGCACAGTAGGGGAAACCTTGAAGGAGACAGCCATTCAAACAGTGATGAGGAGGAAAGAGTGATCCACAAAAAAAAAAAAAAAAAAAAAAAAAAAGCAAAAGAAGGGAATTTGGGATCCTGGAATATGGGGAAGCAGGACTTCAATCTGATATAAAAAATGCACACAACAAAATGAGTAGACTGCAAGGGGATGTGTTGCTTCTCCAGGAGGCCAAATTGAAGGTAAAAGAAGGAGGAAGGGAAGATCATGGGCCTACAGTACCCTAGAATGAAGTAGACTATAAGGCAGGAGGTAGCTAGAGTGGAGTAGACACCAATTTCCGAAAGGGATTACATGTAGTGACTAAAAGGGCACAGAAAGTGGGGAGGGCAACTGGATCATTTGGAAAGGAAGAATAAATGGAAGGAGATAGACAACAGGAAAACTGTATTCCCCAAATAAGGATACATAGAACCTTTGCAGCAGGTTCTTTGAAGAACAGAATCAGATAAAAAGGGATGGATGCTCATTAGATGGGGACTTGCATGTCACACTAGAGCACAAAAAAGGCAGGCTTTTTGGCTAAGAGTGCAGTGTAAAGGTTAAATGAGATTTAGAAAGAAACATGAACAAGGAGATCGGAAGTATATATGGAGAGCGAGACACATTGAAAAGATGGGGCACACGTATTGGAAGCTATTTGATTCAATCCTGTAGACTGCACAGGATACTTGGGAAAGATAAACATCTAAAAATGGTGGTGGATATAAACATACAACAGAAATATATATCAGACCATGACAGCAATGACTGTTAGGTCATAGAGGAAACAAGAAGAAGGGTTTGGATGGAAAATTGTGATAAATAAGTGGAAAGATTAGGAAAAGAAGTAATAACAAAAACTGATAGAGGAGGCAGTGTAGGAAAACACTAAAGACACAACAAAAATATGGAAAAATGAGATGGAATCTAAGCTGCATTTAGCAGAAAAATCATGAGATAGGATGGGTGGAAAAGAGGGAGCTGAGAAGAAGAAAAACCTGGAAGGAAAACTGAATCATAAACAAATTGAAAATGGAAATGGTATAGACAGAGAAGCACTAAGGAAAGAGGCTATGCTAATAACAACTGAATAAGAAGGGAAGGTTGCAACTTCAGTGAAAGTAGATCAACGGTACTGAAAATGCCTGCTTGTGGATAATGTGCTGGAATATGGGTAACATCTAGAGAGGATGTAGAAACAAAAATGAAATTGGGATAGAGAGGTACCAAACATTAGGAGAAAAGAGGGAGAGATCAGAGAGGAGGACACCAGTGTTGGAGAAACCTTTGGGGAATACTACCAACAAATATACTAGGAGCAGGACAAGATACAATGAGTTTATTGGAGGGGGGTGTTACAGAAAGAGGGAAAATATGCCAAGGAGAAGAAATACAGAAAAAGTAAATGAATGCAAAAATCATCAAGAAGGAGGACAAAGAGATAGTGATGGCAATGTAAGTTGTGAGAGAGGAGGCCAAGATGGATACCCAGTAGAGTTCAACAGGTAGGCAGAGATGCAAAGTGTTCATTTATGACAGTGGAGTATGAAAGGATAAGTGAAACTGGGGAAATGACAGACACAATGAAAGGATCGAATGTGGTATGATCCTAAAATGGGAGGGAGACAGCATGAAAGCAGGGGATTACAGACTAATTTCCGTAATAAATACAGACATCAAAGTGTTGGCAGAAATTCTAGCAAGGAGACTGGATGAGATTCTACTGAGAACAATATAGGAAGGGAGAATGGATTTATGAAAATAAAACAAGGGCAAAATTTATTGGTTGTTCCCTAATGGACTATATGGACAGAGAAGTGCAAGGAGAAGTGCAGAGGCAAGGATGGCATTTTTGACCTTCACAAGACGTTTGTCACAGTCAGATGAGAATTCCTGTAGGAGTCACTGCAAAAAACACAAATAAGGACTATATAAAGGACTGATAAGGCAATTTTCAGTGAGACAGAAATATAGGTAGTGGTAAATGGAGAAGATTTCAAGACAATGAAAGTAGGAAGGGGAGAAGCATAGGTGCCTTCCCTCCCTAGAACCCCACACAGTAGTCATAGAAGATCTGGTAACTGAAAAGAGAAAAAGTTATCACAACTAGAGGGAAGAACAGGAGTAGAGTCAGCATATCTCTAAACTATCCAGATTGTCACAGAATGCCCATATTTCTGCTTCCTGTTTTTGGTTTGTTCCTTGTAAAATACTGGTATTCTGGCAAATCATTGAGGACTGAAGTCAGAAATTAATACAGACCTATGAGTTTCAGACTTCACACCCTTCAGAAAATCCATGCAAACGCAAAACCTGTTATTTTATCAACTTTTGAAGTTTGTCTGAGCAATATTTAAAAACAGTCTCTATTTTTGTGTCTTGTCTACCCATTATTTATTGCTTTGTCTAAGTTTCTTGCACTAAGTGGTTGAGAGGTATGTCTGACAGGGTTTCCTAGACCCTTGAGAAACAGCACAGAAAAGGCAGGCTTGAAACTTATATTCTGGTAGTGTACTTGAGGAATTGTGTTTGGACAGAGACTGAGGTTCTAGAAATCTGAAAGTGCATATATGGAAAAGAAAGACAAAACTCATGGGGATTTTGCATAAGACTAACAAAGGTGAAAAGTACAGTATCTAGAAACTATAAAAAATGGAGTAAGTACCAGAAAGGGAGCCACACAAGAGATTTCTAGGCATTGTAAGGAGATGAAGCAGAAGAAAATAAGAAAGGTGAGAGAGAAAAGTAAAGGAGATAATAAGAGGAGATGATGGGCTGCTACTAATCAAAAGGGGTGCAGTAAAAGTTGTTAGAATAGAAAAGAGAAGCAGAAAACCAGTGGTAATCAATAAAATTGTAAAATGCGTGAGGACTGCATAATGCAAAACTGGGAATGAATATGACAAATAAAGTATATAAAAAATAGAAGACATTGCCCCTGTCTAGTACCTTGTTTTTTCTCTGCGACATGGAACTTATGTTACTCATATTTTGCAGATGTATAAAAAGTGAGAAGGTGAGTATAAAAGTGAGAAGGTGAATCAACTCTTAATTGCATGAAATATGAGTGCACCCCAGAATCTACCTGACGCCTCACAGTGCTTTGTATGTCTCCCTCTTAATTTACCAACAGTTTAATAGAACACTGCAGGTTTTCTAAGGTTAAAAACATTAGTGGCATGTACACTTCACAGGGTCGCTGGTTGGAACCCCCTCCCCATTCCTAAAGTAGTAGATAGTCAGTTAATTAATATTTTTTCTTCTCTTCCTTCTAAGCTAGTAAACTAAATCATTTTAAGCAACTTTAGAAGTTTATTTTTATTTTATAATCAAGGCAAATCAATAATAATATACAAGATATATATGCTTGCAAACTGAAGCACAGACATCTTACCACTCGGTTTGGCATGTGACTCCTCATTATTTTAAGCTAAACTGTCACTCTAGGCATTGACCTTTGTCAGGAAACATCTCTTACAGATTTTTTTCCATCTCTTGTGGGGGTTTTGCACAGGGTTCATCCCACTCCATTTGCCCTTGCTACACTTGGGCTCATTCCACTCCCCTACTCTATTCCCTTTCCCACCCACGCCCTCGTTCAATACTTTTTTACCTACATAAACTACACCCCTTACCTAACTCACCAATCATCATGCTCCCCCACCGTTCCACACTCCTCCCACCTCAATTGTCTTTCATCCACTCTCCCCATCATCTCTATTCTCACAGCTCTATAACAATTATCACAACACAGCTCTCTCCCCTAACCACTCTACTCTGCTTCCCCTATTTTTCTTTCATCTCCTGCTGCAATGGTGCTCTTCCACTCATTACACTACTGCACAATTCTTGTGTTCTTTCTTTATCTAGCTTATGATGCCACTAACTTCCATAATTATAAATGTAAATACTATCACTTTCCAGCGCTCACACACACCACTCCTCTTCTTCCAGTAAAACCTTATAGTCACATCAGCTCTCATCTATACTACAACTGTAACTCTCTTCTCTTCTTTTTCAAACATATACACTCCATCAACCCTCACCTGTCCACTTACAGATATAACTGACTAATGGACAAACTTAAACTAGTATTGCACTCGTTAACATACATTAAACTACAGGCAGATATCCATCCCAACCTAGGCCTCAACCATGACTTTCCTCCTAATCAACAATACCTTCCTGACTCAACTTCTACTATAACACACCAAATTCTCACTGGAGCAAATCTATTTACTTCATTACTCATTACCTCTAACTCAGATCTACTAATAACCAGTTTCAATCTCAAAAGCTTTGTAAATAAAATTAGGGAATTCCATGCCACCTTGGCTACCTACTCTCCAGACATAGCTGTCATAACAGAAACCTGGCTAAAGCCCCACATCAAAGACTCAGAAATTATACCAAAAGGTTACAATATTATTAGACAAGATAGACTAAGCAAATGAGGTGGTGGTGTAGCAATCCTGTTTAAAGACTCTCGTAAAGTAGAAATACTAAACTGTACTTCCCCAGTCATCCCCAGTGCTGAAGTACTAATCACACACCTGCAAATTATTCCTCACAAAGCCATTAATATTATAGCAGCCTACCTGCCCCTGGTTCATAGGTTCATAGGTAGGTACTAGGCTATCGGCCTGAGGGCCTACATAAGCCTAGCCAACAAGGTTCCCTGTCTTACGCCACCCAAGAAAATTATTTTCCTGTGCCATTGTCGAGCAGAGACACAGAAGTGATCCCCGGGGTGTATTTCCTATTTCCCATCTACTCATCAAGATTTTTCTTGAAGAGTGCTAATGAAGTACTTTGCTTGACATAGATAGGTAGCTTGTTCCAGAGTATGGGAAGTCTCTGGGACAGGAATCTATCCCTCCAGCATGTCCTGTTTATTGCGGTGACACGGTTTAGGTCCCTAGACCATGTAGCTTGGAGGGATTGGGATTTCTTTAGGTGTAGCATGTGTAACAGCTCTGGGTTTGACATAGCTTTATATGTTAGGCAGATCTCACCTTGGAGTAGGCGATACGCTATGGAGTAAAGCTGGAGTTTTTTGAGATGGCCAGTGTAGGGCATCTGTTTGAGGCCAGTAATCCTCTTTGTGAGGTACTTCTGTAGCCTTTCCAGCTGCTGCAAATGTCTTGTGAGGTACATTCCAAAAGGAGCGTTGTACTCTATAGTGGGTCTAATGAGTGTCGAGTAGAGGAGAACAATGACCTCTCTTTTCCTGGATGAGAACCCTTTTATGATGAGGTGTGCCACATAGAAGGACTTCCTGACTACTGTGGCGATGTGACTATCAAAGGGCAGACTACTGTCCACCTGGGTCCCAAGGTCTCTTATCACACATTCGGTGTTAAGTAGAAAGCTGCCTATGTAGTAGTTCATGGGTACAGAGATTTTACCAAAGGGGATGACAATGCACTTTTTGGCATTGAGCTTGAGACCATGGCTTTGACACCAGGCATCTGTCTCAGCTAGGCCCTTCTGTAGGATTTCCACATCACTTGGGGACTCGACTATGGTTCCTAGCTTGCCGTCATCTGCAGACTTCGTTAGCCAGAGGCCTTCTGTGTTAGCCTGTACTTCAGAGAAGTAGATACCAAACAGGAGAGGTCCCAGGACTTAACCCTGTGGTACTCCACCTGTCACTGGTTTGAGGTCAGATTTGGAGTCTGCAACTTTTACAATGTGGGGTCTGTCAGTGAGCCAGTTGGCAACCCATCTTGTGATGTAGGGATTTATACCTAGTTTAGTGAGTTTAGCTATAATTCCAGAATGGAGGATGGTGGTGAAAGCCTTGGTGAGGTCAAGATAGGCTGTGTGAACCATCTTACCCTCATCTACGGCTTTGGTGACTGTCTCAAAGAAATCGATCAGGTTCAGGAGGCATGATCTGCCTTTCACAAACCCGAACTGGGTGGGATCCAGAGTTTGGAGGTTACCAATGTCTTTGTTTATGAGTCCCATGATGATACTTCCATGACCTTGCAGACCAGGCTTGTCAGGCTAATAGGGCAATAGTTCCCGGGATTAGTGGTGGCTCCCCCTTTGTGGAGTGGGATAACTGTTGCTGTATGCCATTCAGTGGGCACAAAGCCTGATGCGAGGCTATGATCGAACATGGTTCTTAGGTGGGGAGCCAGCTTGTTCTAAAGTTCGTGTAAAATGCAGCCCGGGATGTTGTCTGGTCCCATAGATGCTGTGCTTTTGGCTTTAGAGAGTGCAGCTTTTATCTGTGTAGTTGTGATTACAGGGACCATACATTCTCCTTGTATATATATGGGCCCTTTAGGGGGTGAGGGGGGGTAAAGTTAGCACTGAACCTATCTGCCAGGATGTTGGCAATATCAGTTGGTTCTGTAATTTTTGTGCCGTTGTGCTGTAACTCAGAGCAGATCCGGGTGTTACCATTGAGATTCTTGACATAGCTATAGAATGTTTTGTGGTTGTCCTTAGAATCAGTGGCAATTTTGTTTTCGTAGCTAGCTTTGGATGATTTTATAAGGGATCTCAGCTTCTTACTGAGGCTGACCAGGGAGCTCTTCCACTCATGGGATTTTACTCTCTTTTGCAACAATTTCTTCCTTCTGTTGTACAGTTTGTTTATGGCAGGGGACCACCAGATTGTCTTCCTTTTTTTGGAGGTTAGCGTCTTGGTTCTGTTTGGGATAGCATGATCCATGCACTCATGTAAGTGCTTATAGAGGACATATGTGTAGGATTCAGCAGTCGTAACTGTATTGTCCATCTTCATGGGTGTCATGAAGTTCACCACTTCTGTCTTAAGAAGCATGAAGTTGGCTTTGGAGAAATTTTTTACCATGGTTTCCTTAATGGGGGGTGGGGGCGAGATGTGAATATCAAGGGTGATTAGCTTATGGTTGGATCGGACCTATGAGGAGTTGACTTCAGGTGTGGAACACCGGTCACTCATGTTGGTAATGACTAGGTCTAGGATATTGTTGCCCCTTGTGGGGGTGTGGATAACTTGAGCCAGGGCATTGGAGTTTATGAACTCCAGAAAGCATTGTGTGAAGGAGTTGGTACATGAGTATTTTTCTCAGTTTATGGTGGGGTATTTGAAATCGCCCATTATTAGGGTGTTTGGTTGAACCCTAATATTTTCCAGTACATCAAGAAAAGAGGAGTGGGAATCTTGGGGCATTGTGGGGGATCTGTAGCAAGGTACAATTTGGATTGCAGTTTTGCCCAGAGTTAGTTGCACTTGGATAACCTCGGATGCATTATGCTGAGCAACTAGCCTGGAGGTGTGGATATCCTTAATGAATATGGACACACATCTGCCTTTGGTGTTCCGGTCCAGGTTACATGGCCGAAAAGTGAGGTATGAGTTATAGCCTGGTGGTGCAGGGGTACTCTCTGGAGCCTTGAACCAGGTCTCAGTCACTGCACAGATATCAATGTTCTCCATTTTAAGGAGTGCCTCGAGTGAGTGCATTTTGAGATTTAGACTTCTAGCATTGAGTAGCATTACCCTCAGTTTTTGCTTGCCTGTTCCTGTTACGGTGGTGAATTTGTCATTTGAACCTTTCCTAAAAAAGGCACTATAGGTGCAGCAAGAGCCTTAGCTAGTATCCAGAATCCCAGGGGTGACAGGTGCAGGCCATCTCTGGCAAAGCATCGTGGCCTGTCGACAATGTCATCCCAAGCAGACAGATACTGGATCTCCCAAGAATGACACCAGAAACTCAGCCAATTGTTGAAGTCAATCATTTTGTTGTTGGTATCATTCTAGGCAATGGCAGAATGCTACTCAGGGCTAGGGTCATAACTGCCTGGGCTACAAGATTGGAGAGCTCTTCCATGTCTCTTTTCATGTAGTCCAGGGAGATAAGTCTCAGGTCATTCACACCAACATGGACAATGACAGAGTCATATTTGTACTTGTTGTGGAGTGACCTGAGTGCGTGGGTTATGTGGTGGATCCTGGCATCTGACAGGCAGCTGACAGTAACCTTCTCCTTGTTAGACTGGTGAGTGGGACATCAGTGTGCCTGACTATAGAGTCACCTATGACTACTGTGTTGGATATGTTGTTTTGTCTTATTGGCTATGGTTGAGTGGCACACTGAGTCTGTGGGCTATGTGTCATTTGGGTTGTGTTGGGGGGTGGACGTTGCGTGCGTTTCTGCTTTGGAGGGCTCTGTTGCTTGGGCAGATTATTATTGAGAGCCTCTGTGAATGTTTTTGTGTTTCTATGTGTGGATTTTGGTGGTGTAGATTTAGTGAGACTATGTGATAAGTGTGGTGTGGTGCAAGTGTTTACCTTCTCCTGTTGAACGTCAAGTTCAGTCTTGGTTGGAGAGAGCTTTACCTCCAGTTTGGCTAGATAAGTGCATCTCTCACAGGTTGTAGTGTTGGGTGGTAGGAGGAAAGGGTATCTGTGTACATGAGGCAATTTCTACATTGCCCCAAAATGCTCAGATTCATCAGATATGCAGGAGAGAACACTGGGGACTGACCCTTGGACATGCCTGAATAAAAAACTATTTTCCTCTAGATAAGTGAGGAAAATGAGTACAAGAGCTGTTTTTCTCTAAGCAAGTGAGAAAAGTAAGTGCACAAACTGTTTTCCTCTAGGTATGGAAGGTTTAGTGCTATAGCAATTAGTAGCTTATTTAGTGCTTACAACAAGTTCTGAACAAGTGCTAAGCATGAATAAGCAAATTCAAGTGCTAAAACTAAGAATCTGTATCTGCATTAGACTAGTTACAGGAAAGAAACAAGTGCAAATGCAGGCTTTCAAATCAGAAAGTTGAGAGAGATGGAAAAGATTGGCCAGACGGCCAATAACTACAATTTCTGGGCCAGATCTATTCCTTATGTGGTAGACAGGTTACCAAGTGCTTACTACTCCCACTGACAAGCTAGAAGGCTTCCCTCCAACACAGAAAGTAACAACCTTTCCAGCATTAAATCCCTCCTCTCTTGGTCTGATTCCCCTTTCAGGGAGGAAACTATCATCTTAGGTGACTTTAATTTCAACTGGCAATCCTGCTCCTCTGACTGCCCCAATAGCTTTTTTACTCTATACAATTTCACCCAAACTATTAGCTGTCCCACTTGCACTGACAAACATTCCAGAAAACAGTCTCTACTTGACTGTATATTGAACAACAAGCCAAACCCAGGCTACCAAGGTGACTGCCTACCAGTCAGACTAAGTGGCCATGCCCCAACATTTCTAGTACTAAAAGACTTCAAAACCAAACTTACATACCCTTCAAATACACACACAGCAAGAAAAAGTTCTCACCTGATATATTTAGTCTACTACTTCAACTTTATGTCTGGTCTGCATTAAAAAAACTACAACTAGAGCTTGCAGTGGAATACTTCAACAACAAATTTCTTGACAATTTAAATAACCTTGTCTCCACCAGGAAAATATGTTCCAAATTCAAACAATTACCATGGCTATCTAATGACACTAATCTTCTAATTAAACAAAGGGATAGAGCCTGGTCACTATATGATCCCACTAAAGACTAAACTGATTTATTTATTTATATATATATATATATATATATATATATATATATATAGATATATATATAGATATATATATATCTGTATATATATATGTATATATATATATGTATATATATATATATATATATATATATATATATATATATATATATATATATATATATATATATATATATATATATATATATATATATATATATATATATATATATGCATATATGTATATATATATATATATATATATATATATATATATATATATATATATGTATATATATATATATATCAGCAATTAAGAAACCAGGCTAAGAAAAAAATCACCAACAATAAAAAAAACTTACTTTCAAACCTGCCAACAAAAGCACCTGCACAATCCTCAAATGTTCTGACAAAATATTGACTACCTCCTTAACCCTACAAAAATGTCCACCTCTGACCCCTCTACTTTTAATACCTCTGAGCCTTTAACCTCACCATTCAACTCCCACTTTATCACATCTAACACCTCTCTCCTAGACAGCAAACAAAACCTACCTCTCACAGTCTCCTCACCTGCCTTTGAGAATACCAACTCTTTCTCCATTAAACCCATTCAAACTACTTATATAAAAAAATACTAAGTAAACTAAAACCTTGCTGTCTTGCTGCCAGCCAGCTATCCAACAAATTCCTAAAAGTAGCTGCTTCTTCCATCGCTGACCCGATATCCATCATAATCAATCTCTCTATATCCAAACAGTATGTGGCTCACCTCTGGAAAATTTCTCACATCATACTCCTTCACAAGGGTGGCCCCTCTAGAGATATTTAAAACTACCGACTGATTGCCATCCTCTCTCCCATAGCCAAAATCCTAGAACAATGTGTACACCAACAGCTCCTGAATCACCTCACCACTAACAACCTACTATCCAGCTTGCAGCACGGGTTCAGACCTAAACATAGTACAAACACAGCACTTATTACCTTTACTGATATTATCCATTACCTCAAAAATGAAGGGCAACTTGTCTAAGCAATTTTCCTGGATATGTCTAAAGCCTTTGACACTATATCCCACCAGCTGCTACTCAACAAACTTGCATCATACAGTCTCAATTCATCATCCCTAACATGGTTTCTCAGCTGTCTGTCAAACCATCAACAGGCTACAAAATAGGAGAACAAACTCTCCCTGCTACAACCAATATCCACTGATATACCCCAAAGAGCCATACTTGGTCTTCTCCTCTTTGTCATATTTACCAACAACATAAATTCCACCACCCAACTTTCCACTATCATCCAATATGCAGACAATTCTACTCTTATTTGCTCAGCCCTCTCTCCCAAGATCTTCACCACAAAATGCAAAAATCTTTCCAGGACACTGAAAATTAGCTCTCTAACCATCAACTCATCCAAAACCCAAACAAGACTAAATTAATGATCATCTCAAACAAACCAAACTCAGCTCACTACTTCTCTCCATTTACTTCTCTAATGAAACAAAAATTGAACCTACTAATAAGACCAAGCTTCTAGGAGTTACAATAGATGGTAGACTAAAAATTGATAAGCATATCTCGCTGATGATCAAAAAAGTCCATACCAAACTTGGCGCTCTCTATAGGGTCAAATTATATGTTACTCATCAAGCCAGACTAGCCACAGCTAGATCTCACTTACTGTCTACCCTCCTCTCCTGCTCAGATATTTTCACCAACCTACATAAGGCTGACCATAATAATCTAGAGTCCTGCTATAATAAAATAGCTAAGTTTGCAGCCAATAATTCCCATAAACCCATCACTGCTCCACTCTTCAGCAACTCAAGTGGCTGGAACTTCCCAACCTGTTACTGTTAAGCAACTTACCTTTGCCCAGAAAGTCATACACAACCCCAGTAACTGCCCTGCACTTTTAGGCTTGGTGCAACCTAACTTTAACTGCAGATACCTTAGGTCTTCCAAAAGACTAATGCTAAAAACTACCCAATCTCACAACTATCATGGTGACTCCCTGTATTCCAATAAAATAGCTAAGGACTGGAATGCTCTTCCTTAGCACATCCAACACAAGCCCAACATTTCTTCATTTAAAAAAAAGCATAACATACTGTCTCGATGACAACTGGCTCTGCCCCTGTATTTCTCCTGGCTAATTTTTCCTCACCTATTTCTTAACAACTCTCTTCTCATGCACCACTCTTCAGCACCTTTAAGCAGCTAGTGCTTATATCCCATGTTTTGATCAGCTTTGTTTAAATTTGCTGATATATTTTTTTTATTATTCCAGTTATCAGTATCTCTGTAATATGTTATACTATATGTTTCACAACTATTTGTTTCTTAGTAATTTTTTTAATTGCATTGTTGTTAATACTTGTGTACTACTTGTTTTCCTAACTAATTGTTACTGTACTGGAGCTTTTCCTGAGTCTCCACTGAAAACGGACTACTTGCCCAGTCGGACACTACCCAGTTAACAAATGTAAATAAATAAATAAACTCCTATGCAATCCAGAAAGGGTTAAACAATTCCTTACCATTGTTTCTACCTTGCTAATCCTCAGACCTCTCTATGGCTCCATTTTATAGACAGATATTCCAATTGCCTTATTAAGGAAGCTAAAACTTACATACCACACTGCTGTCAAATTCATCTCAAATTTCAATATCAAATAAATCACTACCTTTTTATTCACTCATTAAAATAGCTGCACTTGAATAATAAATTCTAATGATATTGCATCAGTTTTGTTCAAAATCGTCTATTCTTCTCATCTTGCCCAGCTGTGTTTATCAATATTTCCTGGTACACCTCCAGCTGGAGATTGGATAAATACCTTCCACCCTTCTCCACCTGTCAGGTTCTTATAGTAATTATGGTGATGGTATTATCCCAAAATACACAGCATCCCCCTGTAACAAGCAACTTTGTTCAGTTGCTTCTATTCTTTGCAATGTCAAGAGCTCACAAAAATGTGGCCAGAACATGTACCTAGTGTAACACTGACAATTAAGGCTATGAGCTATGAACAACCTTCATCCTCTAAATCTTGGATTTGATTCCACAAGCCACCAGTTGACTACACTCTAAGCAACTAACTTGCAAATAGGCTTGTGCCTGGTGGGCTCAGCCACCTAACACAGCGATATAAAACAAAATAAGCACACTGACACCACCTGGCACTCTGAGAATTTTCATAAAGGTAACTGCATTTCTCAATCTAATCAACACCCGGTGAAGAATAAACCACCAATGTACTTCTACCCTGACACAACTGACTTTATTAGTTCTCCCACAGCACACCCATACTTTTATACTTCCTTTGTTCTTTGCCTCAGACTACTCCCATATCATTGCCTTTCCTACTCACATTACAGACTTTCTTTTTTACAGCTGCACTTCCTTACCTCAGCATTTTTTCACAATTTCATTTCCTGACTCCATTTTATACTTGTTTAACATGACTAAAGCATAACAAATTGCATTAGTTTCTTTCATTGTCTTATACTGACCTAAACTAACTACTTTTGATATGTGTACTTATATTTATTATTTTATGCAAGTATTATTGTGTCATTGTATAATAACATCAACTTATTTATATTCATATTGAATTAAGTATCTATATCTAACCAATTCATCTTATAGAACTGGAGGCATTATCTCTGACCTTCCATTGAAAAGGACTTTACCCAGTCAGACAACTTGGTTCAACAAAACAAATACATACAAGCAATTATAAATATATCTATTATTGCATTATTTCTTTATAAAATTAAATTAAAATCAATATTCGTCTGCTTGTAAAATGACCTTTAGCATTTGAATTGTGCAGACATAAATAAAAGCATGACTGATAATTGTCCACTGCCATGCAAACATTCAGAATGGAGCTGCTCGTCTGCAGGAAATCTTGTTATAAAATAGCAAATTGCTTCTGAGATATATCTATAAAGTATCATTGATATTTTGTATGAACAAAAATAGAGTACTGAGAAATGTGAATTACTACACAAAAACATTAAAGATGCAACTGTTATATGTTCAGTTTATACCTAAAATCATAGTCTGAGAATAGTTTAAAACAGAATGTCCAAACTATGCTACACAATAAAACATATATGAAAATGTTAAATAGTTTTGTGATCCTGTACTGTCATTTACCACCATTTGGCATGAATGAGTATCAGAGTGAGACAGCTTGACTTCAAGAACAGTTGGCATATAATTTTTATTCATATAAAACAAAATACTGCTGCAACTCGCATATCTCTGTAAGAAAACCAAATAGCAATTAAAGCAGTATTACATTCTTGTTTTCATCTTAATTTATGGTGCAGGAGAGAAAAAAGAAAAAAAAAAACTTTAGTACTTTGGTTCTTAGCCTTCAATAGAGAATATCTAATATATATAGAGAATGAGAATATTTATTCATAGTTCATCTCTATCATTTACAATCTGTTACCATACAGATCCCACTAAACTAATACATTTTGACCATTATAAATAATAAATATTTCCATAAATCTGACTATAAACCATTAGGTTTTGTTGTATTATACTTAAAAGTGAGCAAAGTTTCTAAACATGAGTTCTGATTCTAAGTCATTTTTCTTTGGCATAAGTTAATGACCTATTATTTTATATGTAAAAGTAGTTGCCCAGAATCACAACATGATTAAAAAAACAATAAATTATGCTATGGTGATCAGTTTATTAAGATAACAAATCCACAGACAGCATAAATAAGATAATAATAAATTTGCAACATAACTGCTGAACCCGTCTTCTCCACCCACCAGCCTGAACATAGACTGCCCACCCAAACTTTATAAGCCTTTCACAAATCCTTACAGAAACAGAGCAACATGACATTGAACAAGTCCAAGCAACGTCACTTAAATTAAATCCATCTTTCCAATACCAGCTAGGGTCATGATCACTGTCATCATTATTAACCCCCCTTTTTTTCATTTTCTACATGGTCGGCATGTTGTGTCAACTGTCACCATCTCTCTCTATTCAATGGAACTCTCCTGCCTTCTTCGATGCTCATATCAACTATCTCAGGTCTTTTCTCATGCAATTCATCCACCTCTTTGCTGTATGCCTTTGTTTCCTTTTGCCTTCTTTCTGTCTGTCCCAAATCTTCCTCACCAGATTGCTTTCTGCTTTTCTTCACATGACAGAAATGCCATTATCTGCACTCTTTGACCTTTCCTGCAATTGGAGCTACTTTGACTTCTGATTTTATGTCCTCATTTCTCCTTCTGTCCCACTGTGTGCATCCTATAACCCATCTCAGGCACTTCCTCTCCATCACCTTCAGCTTTCTCAACTGCTCTGCCTTTACTGCCCATGATTCTGTAACATACAGTAGTCCTGGTCACACCACTGTTTTGTATATCTCGCTTTTCAGCTTCTTTGGCATTCTTCTATCATATACTTCACCTGACACTCTGTGCTAGTTGGCCGCAACCCCTCTGATTCTGGCTTTGACCTCTTCATTCAGACTTCCCTTCTCCTCAACCAGCCCTCCTTGATGATTGAAGCTGCTCACCTGTCCGGCTGTTTTCCCTCTACCACAGTTCTCTTCTTCTTATTTCCTTCATTTGCTGCCATTACAACTGTCTTATCTGTACTTAGTTTCATACCATGTACTTCAGTTTTGCGTTCCATTCCTCTATCCTTTGCTGAAGTTGTTTTCCAGAGTTTGCCTGTAATGCTACATCATCTCTGCAGCAACTTTGTTGAGCCGTCCCCTCTGACCTGTTTGCTAATATGCAGTCCATCAACACAATGAACAGCAGTGGGCTCAGATCTGAACCCTGATGCAAACTCACTCCCAATGGGAACCCCATTGTGAGACTGAACACTGCTTATACTTGAGTCATTGGGTCCACATATGTAGCGTACACTAATTCTAATGTTTTTGGGAAGTTGAACTATCAACTTTCTTGGGACATTGTCATATGCTTTCTCCAAGTCATTATCTGTGTTGATGTACAGAGTAGCAGTTAGAATGGGGGAGTTATTAGGTTCTTTGGGTCCCTATGATCAACATCTCTATTATATACCATATACACCTAACTTTGGTAAGAACCTAGAAAGTCTGTGATTTAAAAATTGCCTGGTTCTTCCAATGTTCATAAACTTATCAGCCTGTCTCCATACCAACCTTGGTACAATTTCTGACCAAATTATTGACTGCCTCAAAAATGATAAATATTCCACTATCCATGCTAACAATTGTATTTTAGGAACCTTACCTGAGTCATTACTTCACAGATGCATTGCCAAGATATGAGGAAACCCAAACACTGCTTGTATCACACAAACTTTTTCCATGAGCTGATGCCACCTTAGTCCTTTAACTTCATACCAGGATAATTTCTACCTGTATCTTTCCAGTCCCAGACAACCTCCTGCAGTCCTTATCATGGCTTATCTCACTGCCCAAAAGACCAAATAATGGCCCAAAATTACAATATTTCTGCCTGAAAAAAATGTTTAACAAATAATTACAGAACTTATCTTATGTAATTCAAAAATTACCTAAATTGTCAATGGCGTGCTCTTTTGATTACCTCAGCTGATATAACCTCTTGAGCCAGGTCTGACATTTTCCGAATCTGAAATGAATGCACTGACAACCTGTCCCAACAATATATGACATTCAAGTGCCTTCCTTATCATATTGATAAATTTCCCCTGCTGCCACTACTTTCCCATCTTGCATGCATAAAACAAACTCATTCGGCAATCCTCCACACAAAACTTTCAACTGTTTTGTGCATGCCAGTGGACATAAAAACTTACCAACATTCATGAGCAAAGTACCATTCCCCATCTGATCTGTTTTTGACCAATGTGGGTAAATCAAAACCACTGACTTCTTAATAACTCTCCCACTCTGAATGCACCCCTGCACATCAACACAAACAATGGCACCCAGACCATGTAGTTAAACACATTATGGACCAAAAGGCAAAAAACCCTGCATCAACAATCTAAAAGTCAACTCTGTCAATAGAAGAAGAGCATCCTCTTTCAAACCAATAACCCACTTCCATCTCTTTAGTATTCTCCCAACTAACCATGATTTTGTCACCTCCTCACAATTAAACATCCTTGCCACCACACTAAGACTTGTTAAGTCAACTTTTATTGATCTGACTGTCCCACCTTTAAGCCACCTATATACCAAATAATACATCATCAGTTTTATAGAGCATTGTCTCTCAACCTCTGGTAATTTACCAACAAAAGAAGAAAATGCTGCTAAAACTGAATGATAAGCCTTCCACATGGTCCCTGCCCAAGATTGTTGAATCAGCCATCCAGCTATATATATCCAATGTTCCATATTTCGGTTGGTAATGCTATGGGTTCCACCTTTACCTCTAAAGCCAACACCCAAAAGAAAACAAGAAAGGCTATCAGTCATGGGGTTTACGTGAGCTGGCAAATGCGTGCCTGAAAATAAAAAAAAATAATTAAAAAACCTTTGCAACACAAGTTTTCTTAAAACCATCAAAACTAAATGGGACTTGGCAGTTTTCTTAGCCAAAACCCATTCTACTGCATGGTTATCCAAAAAGAACACCTTCATACCTTGCAACGTTTCTTTCCAAACAACCAATGCCATCCAAATGGGCATAAGCGCTAAAAAAGCAACATCATTCCAACTTTCTTCTAGTCAATCTGCCAGTCTGGCTGCCGCAAACTATGGTCCATCAAAATATGCCGCCATACTACTTGCTCACACAGCATTCATTTGCTCCGGCAGCGTCCATGTACAAAACTAACTCCATCTGCATCACCCATTCCTTTTGGCAGAAAGAAACATCATTCAAGTTTCCCAGAAAAATGGCAGATAGTCAAAACGTCTTTAACATCTTGCTGAATGTAATCCAATGATGTTAACTTTTTTTTTTCCCTTCAACATATCCGTTATCAATCTGCAAAATGTCCTCCTTGGACTAATTGCTCTACAGGCAAATTTAAATAAACCAAGCAACTTCATCGCTTTCTTAATCCCAACTTTGTTTCTGCCCTTGAAACAATCAGTTTTACTCTCTTGTTTCCTCAACTTATCCTGCAGCAAGTTGAACAAACACTGACCAGCATCAACTGTCAAACCTAGAAAACATAATTCTTTTTCACAAACCCTCCAATATGTTCTGTGCTAAGGACACTCCCAATTCGCTGCTCATAATCATGAATGACAGCAATCCTGCCATTGCCCTTCTCATCATTCATGTACTAACAAAAAAAAATCATCCAAATAATGGATCATCCTTTGATTGGAGACTCTCTTCTACCAAACCCAATGCAGAGCTGTGCTGAACTTCTCAAATGTTGTACACGCTACTGTACAACCCATGGTAATGGCCTTGCCAAAATAAAATTTTTCATTGAATGACATGCCTATCCATGGCCAATCTTCTTTGATTGGCAAAAGATGGAAGGCTGATTCAATGTCAAGCTTAACTAACCAAGTATCGATAAATTCCTTAATCACCATTACAGTGCCATCTACAGAAGCATATTACACTTGCATATCTGATTTGAAGATATAATCATTAATCAAGTCCTCTTCAGGGAATAATAAATGATGAATCATTTAGAATTTACTGGACTTCCTTTTTTGGAATAAGTCCATCAGTGAAACCTGAAAATTGATTATAGTAGGGATTCAAATGGACCCAAAACCCTTCCTGCCTGTAGATAATTGTCAGTTAGCCCCTGAAAAATAGTCTCTTTCCTTTAACTGATCCCACATTTTTACGCACAGATCCCACCCCCACCGCCCTTCATGATTGACATAATGCTAAACCCTTTCAAAAATTCCTCAGTCAACTACTTGGCCACCTCCAGGTCTGGAAAGTCCTCTACCAGTGAACTCAAAATGCTGACTTTAATGGGGGAGTGGGTATGGCTATTTGCTTGCCTGTTCTTGAAAGGACAAAGGGCCCAATTGACCTCAAATATTACCCCAACCCCTTAAAAACAGCTGGCTATTTAACAGAATTATACCACTGGTCTGTGGACACAGTCATCTCGCCAAATCCCCCATCCTTCCATCAGCATCTAGGTGCTGAATGGTTCCCTCCATAAACTGAAATCTCATGGGGAAATTGCCATGCACACCTGCACAAATTAAATGCCCAACTTGTCCCTGATGTCTCACCTACTTCCTTGACTGACCTAATCTGACCATGTGCACTGTCCAACATCATTGCCAACCAAATATCTGCATGTCTTAACTCCCACCGCAATAACTGATCATCTACTTTCCTTTTATGAAAATGCTGGTCATACCATAGCTAGGTATTCCCAGGACTCAACCTTTGCGCTTCCCAAATGGTAAGAAAATATGCCAACAGGAGAAGCACTTGGGCCATATCCTTTTCGCAAACCACCACCATGTAATACATGAAACCAAAAGTACAAGTCTCCCAAGTCCTAGCCCTAAACCTACCTGCCATTCTTATCTTTAAGGCAGCTAAAGAAAACAAATCATTTGTTCCTGACATTTCTGCCTCCACTAACCTGTGCACCCCATCTGCATCAATTAAATCAAAGACCTCAACGTACTCTCCCTTCCATATCTTTTCTTTAACAGCTATGGGAATATGAGGGGTAATAAAACCCCCTGACCCCCCAGACAAAAAGGACCGCATCACCAGCCAGTCACCAGGCTGTGCCCCAAAATCAGACCCAGTCACCTGAGAAGATAGACCCCCTTGCTCCTCTGTGTCACTGATTATCTGACTACCTGCTGATCCTGGCTTTAGTTTTCCAACCTTCCTATTTGACTCCTAACTGCTTGCAGCTGCTCATCAAACGTAAGTAACTCGTGAAATCTGCCACTCTCTGGCTCACAGAGTGATTACAGAGTTTCATCTAACCTGTCTTCAACTGCTACCTCCAAAATTGGACCCTCTTGTACAATCATTCCATTACCTACAGGAGGGTGGGGTTCTACCTTCACCACTCCATTGGATCCATTCTTTGTCTTTCCTGCTGATCACCTGGCTCACTTTCCTCTCACTCCTGCTAGCTGGTGTCCAATTCTTTCCACTTCTTGCACCCTTTTCTGTGATGCTCAATAGCAGGGACTGTGTCTGTCAAAATCTCTGAACTCTTAAACAGCTTTTCTGCCTGTATTACAATATGCACCCACCCTTCTTTGATCAGTCACACATCAGCCGTCTAAAAGGAAAGAAGGACCCCTTATCAGGAAAAATGCATTGCACAACAACAACAACAACAAAACAAACTTCCTCACAGATGCACTCGACCATGGATAGCAACCTGTCCAATAAAGGGAGTGGAAGACAGGAGTGATGTAGGCAGATAATCTCCTTAGTTTTGCAGGATACCAATTCACTCACAGGTCTGACAAATCAGACAGAAAAATGCATTTTCTGTAACTTCCCACCACTCTTAGCTACTTCTGGTTCTACACAACAAATTTCAGCTGCCTGCCATGCCAGCTGATCCAGCCCTAAAGGGCTACCAACTCTGAACAAAAAGATGTATGAAACTCGTAAATCACTGAAGATTAGCTTGTCATTATCAGAAAACAAAGATCATTTTATGAGGGATACAGCAAAACGTTATGAGGCAAAATCTGGGACATTTGACAGATGTATGATACCTCTCTCAACCTCTTTCTTACCACCATAATCAGGGGCATATCCAGAAATATTCATGCACTGTTTAAAATATTACTACAATCAATATGAGAAGTTAGGAATAAGAGAGTGCAAATTGGCAGCCATTTCAGAAGTAAAAGAAACGTATCACTCTCCTTATTATCCTTATTTATTTAATTGTGTGAAATCCATTTCATTTTCTCCTTAAATCGTCAGTTTTAGGATGTATTACTATGAGTTACGGAACAATTTTTTGATCCAAAACCAGGGACAGCCAGGAGATAATGTTCAACGGTAATGGAAAACATTTTACTTTTATCATATCATTAATGGTGACTGTTTCAAATAATAATGGAGAACACTGGCTTTTGTGTAACCACTTCACTCAGTATTCTGGAGTTGCACTTATGTGCGGTCCAGTGCTCTCCGTTGTCATCAGAACATTTGCTGTATCAAACTAAACCAGTGTGACTACTCTATTGAACAAACACATTCTTCACTGGCTTTCTTTTTTTTCTTAACCTGTTCATGCCCCCAAGGTGACAAACAATCTAACTCCCTGTGTCTGTGAGAAGAATTACTTGACCAAGAAGTCAGAAACACTACTCTGAAGCTGTACAGTGCTCATGCAGGATTGCCATTTTGAACCTTTTGACCTCCTGGCTTCCTTCAGAAGCCATTTTTTTGGGGGGGGCTACTAAACCACAGTGGTATTGAAACAACCAACACTAAGGACAGCAACCCACCCTCTAATTAACCAACTTGTACTAAAATCTAACCAACCTCAATGCCCCGCTATTTCCTTTTTCTTTTTTTTTTTTTTTTTTATTCTTAAATTGGAACCTGACATTCCAGGGAATCAGCCTATGCCTCATGAACCAATTAAGATGCAAAATGGAGGATTAATCACCCAAGGTGAATAGAGTATACCTAACTGGATACCTAAATATGCACTTTAAACATCAATACAACTGGCAGGTACCTAATGTTATTAATAGCAGGAAAATACCTCTGATCTACAGAAACATACTCAGCCATGTTGTATCATGCAGCAACCCTTTCTCTACACTGACTTTCAGAATCAACAGTCACAAACTGTGTAACACCGAGCACAACTGGCACCCCCCCCCACCACACTTAATAAACAGATAAACAGTTTTCTAACTAATTAAATGGAAAAAATACCCAAGAAGAATGTCCTAGCCACTGTAAACCCCCAAATCCTCTTCATACCTTCATTTGTGGTACTGACCACCCAGGCCTGGCAGCTTTCTGGTCACCTCAGATGTGGAAAAGTACAGTGTAGTAACCTCAAAAATCATTGGATCCCTCCCCATTGTCTACCTCATTTCTTCATTCCAGATGCACTTAGCCTCCTTCTCATTTTTAACCCTTTCCTTCCCCACTAAAACCTACCCTGGGCCTTATTAAGCAATATAGAAAACCCTACCTGCACCCCTACCATCCCAACACCCACCTACTCCCTCCCATCACATCCGGAGGTGCAGCTGGACAAATATTTCTGTGCACAAACTACATTATCAGCTGCATTATGTCAGCAATGAAAATTAAGGATAAGGAGACATTCTTCTTTATTTATTAAATCCTCATTATTCTACTGCACACATAATTTAATCTTTCTGGATGACATGAGCCGTGCAGGACAATAAACAAGAGCAGAAAAAACAGTACACTATTTGATCAATGTGTAAAACGGTTTCCCTGAAAATACTTATTCATTCTTCATGTAGTAGATGACTCCACATGGGGATGCATACTTGAATGGGCATGAGGGAAAGAATGGAGTGTAATAAATGGAAAATAAGCAAGGACCATGCATTGTTTGCTCCGCTTCAGATAAACAAGCTTTATTGAAACAAGTTACCTACCTTTGTCCTACTGATTGTAGGTCTTCCTCAGTATGACCATGTGTTTATCTTTCTTTATTTTTTTTCTTTATTATTTATTGTTTCTTGCAAGCTCTATACTGCTAACAGCTATTTGTTTTAATGTTTATTTTGTTTATTTATAATCCTTTTAAACCACAAGAGGCATGTTAAAAGAGATGGAGACAGTGTGCTTTGCATTTCTTAGGCATTTGAAGAGTTACTACTTGCTTACTTGGTTATATTCTTATTAAACTGACCTCAGCCATAAGAATCTGCAAATCTCTTTTTATTATCCTAGTAATACCTTGAGTAGCAACAGTATACAACTCAGGGATAATATGGTGTCAGTACCCTGTTAAATTCTCTATTTTCTTATGAGATTTATATTTTCTGTCTCTAATAGCTACTAAAAATGCCATTTTAATTGCTAGCAAATTCTCATGAAGACTTGATTTACATAGGTGTGTATATTTGTAACATAAAAATAACATAAAATACACTAATGCAATAATTTATTTTTTGCACGCTCATCAGTCTGTTTTCCTTTCAAAAGATTTTAAAGGACCCATATTATTTCAGTTTACATCTCTTCTAAATTTATTAGGCCTCTTCATCTCTCAGAAATACCACCTAATACCTAAAAAACATTTCTATGTTACACAAACAACAACAAATTTACTGGAACGGCACACTAATAATCTGACAAAGGTGTTTGATTCAGGGCAGCACCTATAAACTCTTACAGGAATATGCATAGTACAGACTTACCTAACATCAGTTCCACACCCATAACTTAGGCCAAAGCTAGTCATTCTCATTTCTTGACTTCTGCTTGTAGCAAGTTTGTCATTTATTAATTGAGATAGACTTTAGAATCACCCTAGCTTCAACAATAGTGTGCTACTTTTATCAAAGCTACTGTTTGCCACACTTTAATGTTAGGCATCATAGCTGTTTCCTTACTAACCGTCAACATTTTCAACATAAATAGATCTGTATGCTTTGTTCTTCTCCCAGAACAAAACCTTCTTCACTGGTTAACTACTACCTCATTCACTCCTCTTGTTATCTATTCCTTAGCATGCTCAACAAGAGCATTCACCTACAGGCAGTCTCCAGCATGTCATTCAATTTCACTGAATATCAGGTCTCTTTCAGCTCTTCAAACCTCTCAGACCCACAGGTACGGCAAGTGCAACGGCTCTAAACTCCAAGGAAAGTCAAAACAAACAAAAGCCAACACAAAGTGTGTGGTTTTAACACAATTTAATGTGTTTATTCTATTTTTTAACCGGTTTTAGCTTAATAGCCTTCTTCAGTCAAAGACAAAATACACAACAAAACACAGAACCAAAAGATCCTTCTTATAAAGACAAAGGCAGGTGCCAACAAACATTCCCATTGTTTAGTTCACAAATATTAATTTAGACCAGGAGGGAAGAGCCTCTCTAGTTTAGTTATCCATTTTTTCTCCTTAGTGTTCAAAACACTGTGCCAACCAATTTTATCCCTACAATTCCCTATAATATGATCAATAATAGTAAATCTAAATACCAAAGTATTATGTTTGCAAGTATGTTTATACAGGGCATTAGAGACATTAAATCATGTTAAAATCATACATTTTGTGCTGGCTCTTGTTTGTTTTGATTCTCTTTCAGTTCTTCACCAATTTCAGGATAAGCATGTTAACATCCATGTTTCCAATACTACATCTAGTTTTAAATAAATAAAAAAATAACATTTAAAATCACTTTTATAAATGAAACTCTGTTTTAGTCATTATATGAAACTGTTTGCTAAGGGTTTCCTCCAAAGGTAACTTAAATACACTTGAAAATTCATTTGTTTTCATCCATGGAGTATATTTATAATTCATAATAGAATTCTTTTAAACATCTTTGTTGAATTATCGCTTATGGCATAGGCACATTTGCATTTATAGAAAAGTAATCAAACTGTATTAACAAGTTAAAATTAATAAACATTATGCTTCACATATGGTTTACTATGGAAATTTTGAATCCACATCGGTCGAACATTTAGACCTTCAAACCTAAATTTCAGATTCGAAACTTCACATAGTAAACAAATGTGAACATGAAAACATTGTTCGATGTTTTTGACATAGCAGAAAGTGACGTCAGTCACCTTCTGCTATGCATATTAACGTACTGTTGAACTAAACATTCTATGTTACTTTAAATCCAGTATTTTGCAGGGGGGGGGCTTCACCATCCTCCAACCCCTCCATGTAGGGGGCTGTGCCCCCCCACACCCCCTGTGAGTGAGGAAATTGACTAATTCCCTGTTGCTCACTGAAGCGCGACCTCAGTTTACAATGTTGGTACATTGATTCTCCTATGGTCAAGTGCACTATGCAATTCGACCATATGACAACTGGGATTCGATTAACTGAACCTTTCAGACCATGATTTTGAACACACAGTGTTTGACAGCATGACGTTTGCACACACCATAGTAAACCTTCACATATATTGCTATATATCATATAACCTAAGCAACATTACATAAATTATTAAATTCATGCCTCTTTTTTTAAACAAGAAACATCTTTATTAAACCATCACTTACAACAGAAGCAGTCATACATTTATATACATGAAAATAAACCAAACCAACACAATCCTAGTTCCAAACATTTTACATCACAAACCATACTGACACAGTCCCATTTGCAAACATTATACATCACTTACAGCCTACTCAATAGTTTTCAGTCAAACATTACATAGCTCATTTAAATCCTGCCTTCTTTTAAATCTCATTCCTCCCCTGTATGTATTATTTTCCCAATTCCCATTTTTTACTATGTAGTTCCCTCCTACCTTTTTCTAAAGATCTCAGTTCCAGCTATTTTATCACTGTTACTATATTCACTACTTCTCATACAGTCACTTTAAATTTTGATTTCCATTTTCTAGTAGTTGCTTTTTTGGCAGCCACCATAATTTGAGACAGCAAGGCCTTACCATGTCTAGCAATTCCAATTCTGTTTCATAGCTCAGAAAAATCATCTCCCTCATCACACCAATCTGCCCCACCCAGCATTTGCAACAGCGCATCCCACAGGGAATCCTTAATGTCCGCCAACTGCCACTGCACTCCTAGAAAATATTTTCCCAATTATCTCTTTCTTCCCCGTCACACCTCCAACATTTGCTATTTATCTGAGGAAAAATTCTCTGGAGTCTACTTGAGGTATAAAAATACCTATGTAAACATTTTCAAGCAAAAATCCTAAATCTATACATATATCCTTCCATTTTCTTTGGGGGGGGTTGCTTATGCAGGCTCTACTCCCCAACACTTTCTAGCCTCCTCTGTTTGATTCTTATAGTTATAATGCAATATTTTATATGCTCTACTAATTATTCCTTTTTTAATGGCAGCTTCAGTTGTAGATTCTGCTAAAAACTCTACCAGTGCTAGTGTTTCGTTTAGGACCCCCCCTCCCATTTCTTTCTCTTTGCCTATACTCTGATATCAATCGTTGAAAAGGAACACAATCCCTAACCTGCATTCAAAATAAATTCTTCAGCACTGCTATGTCAGGACTCAGAATAAAACAAATTATTAAAATCCATTACATCAGAAAGAAAAAGCATTGCACAAGAAAATATGCCAAAACATGCATAGATGATAGTATGCCCCAGTATGGGGAGTCTGTCTTATAACAATGATTTCACATATGTTAGTCTCAAAGGTTCAACAATTTAGAGAAAAAGGGATACATGTTACATGCACACTCACCTTTTCCATTTAATATGAGTATGCTGACATTGAAGAATCATTTGAACTCACTGATATTTAAATTTCTTTGCTGAAACTACACTGCACTTTAAGTTGGTGACTGTGCACATGAAGTAGAAATGCAGCAATTTCATTGTAAAATACTGAAGTATCAAGGATTTTTTGGCACAACACACACTTGTCTTTACTAGAAGTTTTCTGAGTATCACTGCAGAATGAAAATTGCAGTATGATTACAAGAAAGCGAGACAGGAAGGATGGATGTATTAACAAACTGCTTGCCTAACTATTGTGACTGTATTCAAAATAATGCAAATATTATCTGGCTGGATTGACAGTCTGCATATGTGTATAATTATGATAATTATGTTTTTGTTTTTTTTTTGTCATTTAACTTATGGTCATTCTTTTTTATTTGAGCGTGATGATAGAAGTCATGCTGTTATTGTTGTGTTGTTTGAATGATGACTACATTGAAAGTTTTTTGTGTATGTCTGTGGTATATCATTTTAGGTGCAGTAATTATGAGACACCAGAGACCAAGGCAAAGAAACAATAATGTTAGCAACAAGGGAAATTGCATTTTCATGACTGTCCTTAGGACATATGGCAAATGTCTTTTTTTGGATAAGGGGGGCCCAAACAAGCTAAGAGAACAAAGGCCTGGAATCAATTAGTTATGGATATTAATGCTATTTTTGGAAGAAGCTGCACATTAAGAAAAAGCAAAAAATGAGCAAATGATATAGCAGGATGTCCAAGAGCCAAGGCAAGGCAAAATGCAATTTCCCAAAGCAGTACTGGAGGGGGGACGACTTCTACACTTATCATTTTAACACCAGATAAGGAATATCTCCTCTTCATTTGTGGTGATGACTGTGACACAGAAGATGATGGGACTGGAATAATCCGAGGTGGCGTGGGCACTGGCTAATACCAATTTCTGTAGTAGCAACACCTGCCTGCTCAGGAAGGTCAGTTTAAAACGAGTACAATATACTTATATAGAGAAGTAAATGCTGACATGGAGTGATTAAATTTAACATACAATTACCTCTAGCCGATGAGCCCTTCACTTCTGTACTTAATGACAATGATGGCAGTATGTACAGTAAATGTCCTCCACAGATCTTTACTCAGCATATGGTATTATAGGCTACTCCTCTGTTAGTAATGCATTCAGTTCATTTTTACAGGGTTAGCAGCAGAAACAAACCATTTCATTATACAAATAAATTTGGAGAACATTAGCACCAGAATAGCTGTTGAAGAGAATGCTGATGTTAACATAGTTATATCTGTCAGGTAGCCTGAGGAAAGTGGCTCACAATCCCCAATTTTAATGGCAGGATCTCTCACGCCACAACATGTTAGTAACTCTGCAAGAAGTGACAGTACATCACCGAGTCATATACTTACATTACACTTGTGCTTGTACAGGGAGAAAACTCCTTCACCCCAGGAGTAGCATCTCCAAATAAAGACAAACACGTTCAGGATGATGGTAGATAGTCAGAAGTAACAGTGTCCACAGTGATACCTTTATGAAGGGGTGCCAGTGTCAGGAATTAGTCACAGCTACCCCAGGAAACATGTAAAGCTTTGGCTGCATAGCAGCAAATATATCTATGATATTGCTGGTGCTCAGAACACTGACACAATGAGTCAGCTAGAAAGGGTCAGAATCCTCCAGGGTGTATGTGAGTATTTCCAGCACTACATGGACATGGCAGGGACTAGGGATAATGCCACAGTCTCACTGATGCTTAATATGGTGGATCACCAAGCATCCATGCCTGCCTCAGTTTGTACACTAGTTTGGACATACCAGACTCACGTAGAACTCATTGTTGGAAGGGGAAGAGGATGGGGGTCTATAGAAATGGTGGGGAACAGATCACACGAGACTACAAGTACTTCTTAAGAAAGTACTGTACTTAGTAGAGGTGGTCAAGAATGACAGATTTCATGCAGGAGACTTCACTGTTCATCTGTTCCTAGCACACTTTGTCATTTTAGGTCTTGGTCTTTGTTCCACAGCACCATCACATCTGTATCTACAGGATTACCTGCATTAACTAGGTCACGATATTGGACCAACTCACCAACCAGCTTTCATGACAGCTGCTTCCTCTTCAATATCACATGCATCATCTACACTATCTTCAAAAGATGCTGTATATGACACATTTGACCTTGACCTACTGTGACTTAAATGTAACTTTTCTCTACTTACAATTTGACCTTCTCACAGACATGTCAATATTTATATTAAAGGCAAATACATCATTAAATAATGTAATTAAAAAAATGTACACTTAGGCACTTTTCAACTGCATACATGCCATTCCTGTAATTGTATTGCTTACAACTTCATGGAAATGTGAAATAAAGCTGTGCATCATAACACAAGAATGGAATGATTCTAGTCATTACTGTTATATGCATTACTATTATTACAAGCAGCAATTACCTACAACTTAAGAGTAGTAATACACAAGTATCCAGCAAAAAACTAATAAAATTTAGCAAATATTATATGAATATCCTGCCATGTAAACAAACACTGCTACCGTTTCACCCTCACCACTGCACAAATAAGGATGATTTTTGTCTCTGAGGACACACGTTATTGTGCACAACAAAAATCAAATAATATGACATGCAGTACTGAACATAGGACATTGTCTTGGGGAGTCAATAAACTCAGAGTAGGCTTCCCATGAAGCCTACATGTAGTTTACATGTTAGAGCAATGAGCAGCAATGCTAATTGCATAGTCATGCTGCTTATTGCACTTAAATGAATAAAAGCAAGGTTTTGTAGCCAGCAACAGCATTGCTGGCCAGGAAACCATGCAGAGTAGCATGAATAGGGAAAGAAGAAGCATTCAAGTTTGCTGTCTGGCAAACCTCCTCTGCAAGATCACTCGGACAGCCACAATGGTTAAAGGGTTATAAAAAGGCTGCAGTAACAGCAGTAACAACACAGTAAAGAAAAGTATACTGAGCACAAAGTACACTAAAATTAGAAGTTATGTACCTACCATAACGTTCCATGTTAGTTGTCTTCTCTCGCCTTCTTTCTTGCTGGATGGGTTCGGAGCCGATCCTCGGCTCTGACTCAGCACTTGCTAAGCCTGAGAGTCACTTTTACCAGCTCGAGGCAGCCCTATATCCCATGATGCAAGGCGGTGATTACCCAGATCTCGTTTGGTATCTAGAGGAAAAACTGCCCAAAATCTTCTCAGAAAGTAGAGGAACAACTAACCTGAAAAGGCTGCAAAGGGGACCTAGATAACTAGGGTCCAGATCTAACTGGTGTCCAAGGAAGACATTCTTCCAGAGAAGAAGGAAGTTCAAGGTCTGTCCAGGCTAGGGGGACAGGAGGGAGGGATGCAAGAAAGAAGGCGAGAGAAGACAACTAACATGGAACGTTATGGTAGGTACATAACTTCTAAATGTTAAGTTGTCAATCTCGCCTTCATTCTTGCTGGATGGGACCGTGTCCCTAGCACCTCTATCCTGGGTGGCTCAATGGAACAGACTCTTGAGAACTGTGGAACCAAAACTTGCCCTGTCCCTGGAGGCCAAATCCAATTTGTAATGAGAAACAAAGGTATGAGGAGTAGCCCAAGTGGCTGCTGCACAAATAGTGTCTAAGGGTAGTCTAGCCTGAAAAGCTGTAGATGTGGCTAGACCTCTGGTAGAATGTGCTTTAGGTTTTGAAATCAGTAGTTTTCCCCTAGGCTGATAAATGTGCGAAATAGTGGAAGACAGCCATCTGGATAAGGTCACTTTTGAAACTGGGAGACCTTTCCTGTTTTAAGCATAAGAAAGAAAAAGTTGATCAGACTTCCTAAAATGTTTTGTTCTGTCCAAGTAATATCTGAGCTGGCGATGAACATCTAGGCAATGCAATTTTTGTTCCGCTCTGTCAGAATGATTGGGGAAAAATACTGGAAGATCAATAGATTGGTTTAAATTTATTTTAGAAGCAACCTTGGGCAAAAAGGATGGATTGGTTCTCAAGGATACTCTATCCTTGTGGAAGACCAAGTAAGGGGGACGAACACAGAGAGCATGAAGTTCAGACACTCTCCTAGCCGAGGTAATAGCAACTAGAAAGAGTGTCTTCCAAGAGAGAAATTTTAATGAGCATGTAGCAGCCGGCTCGAAAGGGGAGAGTATCAACGATGCCAGCACTTAATTTAGGTCCCACTGCGGTGGAGGATCCCTAACAGGGGGTTTAACTAGGAATACCCCTCTGAGAAAGGCTTTGCACAGTTTGTGAGACATAACATTCTGGTCTGCAAATCCGACATGGAAATTCGAGATTGCTGCCAACTGGACTTTAACTGTGGAGGAGGAAGAACCGGAGTGAAAAATTTCAGCTAGAAAGTCCAAGACTGACTGAATAGGGGCAGTAAAAGGGTCTATGTTCTTAGACTTTGCCCAAAAGGAGAAACGTTGCCATTTGCTAGAATAAATCCTTCTGGTAGAGGACTTTAAAGAAGCTACTATGATATCTCTAACAGGGTTAGAGATCATGGGAAGCCTGGCTAAGGAAGGAAGTGGAGCAACCAAGCGGTGAGGTTGAGGGAACAAATGGCCCGGTGCAGTTGACCCGACTGGTGGGTTAGAAGATCTGGAACTGGGTCCAGATGCCAAGGCTGCACGAAGAGATGGCAATGAAGGAACGGGAACCAAATTTGTCAAGGCCAGTAAGGGGCAATGAGAATCAGCTTGGTTCTCAAGACGGTAGCTTTCTGGAGTACTTGAGGTATTAACGGAAAAGGGGGAAAAGCATAAAGAAGTCCTTGGGGCCAATCCTGGGTTAGAGCGTCTCTGGGGGGGATGGCCCGGAAGTGGAAAGAGAGAGAAGAAGTCTGGGCATTTGCTGTTTTGGGGTGTAGCAAAAAGGTCGCAGCATGGGCGGCCCCACATCTGAAAAATCTCTTCCACTATAGATTGTTTGAGAGACCACTTGTGAGGCATGAGAATATCTCTGCTCAATCTGTCCGCTATGATGTTGGTTTTCCTGGGGATATGCATTGCTATCAGAAACCGATGAGAGGAGATCGCCCATTGCCACATTCTGAGAGCTTCTCGACACAAAGGATAGGACTTGATCCCACCCTGTTTGTTGATGTACCATACCACGGACATGTTGTCCGTGTGAACTGCAATTGTCCCTAAGGGAAGAAAGTCATTGAGGGCTTGCAATGTTAAAAGCACTGCTCTCATCTCTAGGACATTTATGTGCAGGTGGTATTCGAAGGGTTGCCACGTGCCATGGACCATCCTGTCCTGATAATGCCTCCCCACCCGATCAGGGAGGCATCCGAAGTGACCGTGGCTACCGGGGCCGAGGGAACAAATGGTCTGCCCTGATGGACTAGGGGGGAAGAAATCCACCAGGATAGATGGCTCTTGCAGGTCTTTGTCACTAGAATCTTGTGACACATGGGTAACTGCTGGAAGGACCATTGGGTAAACAACATCCACTGCAGGAGACGCATGTAAAAACGTGCCAGAGGAAGAAGTGCGATGGCAGCTGCCATAAGACCTAACACTTTGAGGACCAACCTGGATTGTACCTTTTTGCTGAATAGGATCATTCGAACATGGTTTTGGATATCCAGTATTCTTTGGTTTGTTAGGTTTGCTGACATCCGAGTAGTGTCTAGATCTGCGCCTATAAAGGTAATAGATTGGCAAGGCGATAAGGAAGACTTTTCAAAGTTGACTGAAATCCCTAACTGGCTGCAGAGACGTAGAGTGTAATCCCTGGCCTGGAGAAGTTGATGCCTGGTGGTGGCTGAGAGGAGCCAGTCGTCTAGGTACAGAAACACCTGGAATCCCTGATGTCTCAGGTGAGCCATGACTGCTGCCATGCATTTGGTGAACACTGTGGGGGCTGTAGTGAGACCAAAGGGCAGGGCTCTGAACTGAAAATGACTGGTCCCCAGCCGAAAGCGGAGAAACCTTCTGGAGCGTCTGTGGATTTTTATGTGATAGTACGCATCTTGAAGGTCTATAGAGCACATCCAGTTGTTTCTGCCCAGAAAGGGCAAAATCAATTGAAGTGTGACCATCCGAAATCTTGCCTTTTTGATAGACTTGTTGAGCCTGCTGAGGTCTAATATCGGTCTCCAGTCTCCCGTCTTTTTTGGGACCAAAAAGAACCTTGAGTAGATTCCGGATTCTAAATGATCTGTTGGAACTGGCTGGATGGCCCTTTTCTCTAGAAGCTTTGAAACCTCTAGCTTTGCAATTTCCCTTAGACTGGGTGGAACGTCTGGAAGGGATCCTTTTTGAGGGAAGGGGCTGTTCTCGAAAGGTATTTTGTAACCCTCGGATATGATTGACTGTACCCATTTGTCTTGAGAGAGGGAAAGCCAGGCTTCTGGGTACAGTGATAATCTCCCCCCGACTGTCTCCAAGGGTGGGCAGTCTGGCAACACCTCAGGGATGCTGGAAGGGCTTGTCAGAGAAAGGTTCTCTGCTGCCCTGGTTCTGCGGACCCCCTCTGCCCCTAGGGCGGCGTCTGTTGTTATTACCCCCTCTGCCTCTGGGGGTAAACTGACCACGTGCGTCGGGTGTGACTCCCTGTGATTTTCGGAACCACATTTTCCCTCCCTTCTGACCTTTGGGGTAAGGTCTAGAAGGGGTGGAGAAACGGACTCCTACGGCAGAAAGAGTCTAGCCGTCTTGCTCGCACCTGGTCAAAGTGTCCTTCACCTGAGGGCCAAACAAAGTTGTCCCATCAAAGGGAGAGTTTGTGAAGGATGCCTTAAAGGGGTCTGCAGAATTGCAAAGCCGCATCCAGGACTGACGTCCGAGAGCCACTCCTGTGCCTGCGGCTCTACTCGCCCCATCGGCTGCATAAGAAATGAGCCGCATGGAGGAGTTAGTTATGGAATTTAGGATTCCCAGTTGACAGGCAATCTTCTCTTGAGCCCCTGCAGCTGATGGATCCTGTACTACCTCACCCAATTCTTTGAGGATATCTCTTTAAAGTCGGGTGAAGTGACATAGGTAATTCAGAGAATGCATAGCAAAGGTCGCTGAGGAAAACATCCGCTTACCATACCTGTCCATGGTCCTAGACTCCTTGTTAGGAGGATGGACTGGTATGGAAGGATCTGCAAGTTCCTTGTTGGTGGCGGCCGCCACCACCATGGCATCAACCGGGACACCTTTAGTGAGAAACTGTTTTTCAGTGGGGGCCGTGATAAATTTAGAAGGCCTCCTGGGGACTGGTTCCACTGAATCAGGAGATGCCCACGCCTTTCAAGCTATCACGTCCATGAGGGGGTCGAAAGGTGGAGACACCCAGGAGGTGGAGGGTTGAGATCCAAAAGCCTCCAGGTATACCGATTCATCCTCGGAAGGATTAATGGAGGGCCAGTTCCCCCTCTGTTTCAGGAGTTCAAGGATGTCTGAAAAGGAGACATCCTCAGAGGGGGATCTTGGGGACCCCTCCGACTCATCTAAATCGGTATCTGATGTAGTAGACTCAGGGGAGTCTAAGTGCTTCCTCTTGCAGGTCCTCTTACGTGGGGGTTCCCCTGAAGGATCAGGAGAAACCTCGGAAGAGGAAGTTCTTCCCAATGGGGAAACCTGGGGTGATGGATCTCTAGGTCCAGGAGCAAGAGAGTGGGAAGAGATATCTACAAGCACTGTAGAGGGAGGAGCTAAAGGAACTGACTACTGACTGAGCTCAGGGGCTAGCACACTCCTCATCACCTTAAAGGCTCCCCTCCCGGGGAGGACCGAGAGCTCCTGCTCCGAAGAAACAGGAATCCCCGGCCCCACCAAAAGGGAAGGCTCCGAAGCAGATGTCGGTGCCGAGCTCACCAAGGCCGAAGCCCCGAGAGGGAGAACGGGGTCGGACAAGGGTCCGATGCCACTCGCCCCCTCGGAGCCGACCAGGGAAGCCAGACGACTGGATCCCTCCAAGGAAGGTCTCAAGGAGGAGATAGGAGTCAAATACGACGGAGCAAAAAGGGGTGGTATTGGCTCCGAAGCACCAACAGTCACGGTACCAATAATCTCCGGCTCCGAACTCTGAAGGAGAGTCGAAGGAGGAATTTCTGGAGGGTGTGGAATAGCGATCGTCTGCTGAGACGGGCTATGGAGCATCTGGGCCAGTGCCTGTGATTTCAACAGTCTACTCACCACTCTCTCCAAGTCATGGTCTGAGAGCCTGGAAGACCTTGAAGATCGGGTCCGATGACTCCGCTCCGAAAGTAAGGGAGAAGCCAGAGCTGAGTGGATAGACTCCAGTGAAGGAGATCTAGATCTTTTTCTCGACGGAGCCATCGGAGCCAAAGAACCTTCGGTTTCAGTTGGAGCCGACAGCAAAGGTATCGGCTCCAGCCGGAGTCGACAAGGGTATCGAACCCTGTGTATTGGTGCCGATTGGCGCCGATAGTAAAACTTCCGAACAGGAAGGATCGGCTCCAGACGGAGTTGATCTCGACTCCGGTGGAGTCGGAACCGAGGCCACAGACTTGGACACTGAAGTCTGGGCCTTGGATGGCTTTGAGGGCTTCCCCAAGACGGACTTAGCCGGGGAGCTCTCAGGCTTGAGAAGACCTCTTAAAATTAGCTTGTTTCTACATTCCTGCAGGACTCTCTGGCTGAAAGAGTGACAAATAGCACAGGAGTCCAGCAGGTGTAGGGGTCCCAGGCAATAAATACAAGAAGTGTGATCGTCTGTCAGAAACATCTTCTGACAGCACGAGTCACACTTCTTGAAACCTGAGACCCTGGTATCTTTAGACATGACTGAGTCCTAAACACAACACACACACCACTCAGTCCAAAAATCACACTGACTAAACAAAAATTAAGTACAGTGAATAAAAAAACACAAACACACCTAAACAAATCCTGACAGGAAAAACTGTTTGGGAGGGGGAAGGCCTAAGGCCTGAAGAAGAAAATATAGATAAGGGAACGGGAAGCTAAGGGGAATAGGGCTAAGTGAATCGGATAACTAACCAACTATGGAAAAGGAAAATTTAAAGTATTGGGATATTTAAATTTCTCAAAAAAGACTAATGAAATTCACTTACCAGGAGCTGGCAAAAAAGGTGACCTCATGAGCGAAGAGGCAAACGGGATCTGGGTAATCACCGCCTTGCATCATGGGATATAGGGCTGCCTCGAGCTGGTGAAAGTGACTCTCGAGCTTAGCAAGTGCCGAGTTGGAGCCGAGGATCGGCTCCGAACCCATCCAGCAAGAATGAAGGCGAGATTGACAACTTAACATCAATTATTTTCAAAATGAAATAATGGAGGGAGAAGGAAAACAGCAAGGGCAAACACAAAGAAAGGTACACTGGGTAGGGAAAGTGTGCTGATGAAAGTGTTCATAGGCATGAATGATGGGAAAAAATAAAATGGAAGAGGGTATGCTAGATATGGAAATGTCCCCAAGGTAAGATATGTCAATGTATATACACTTCTAAGACAAGTCAGTGGCATAACATTATGCACATATGTAGATAGCACAGTATGTACAGCTGTGTATATCTCCTGAGCAAGTATATTATGATATACACATGCACACATGATAGCATATATGTGATGGTCACACAATGTTACATGTCAATGGAGGTGAATGGTTGTGATATAAACATCACTGACATACTCACTGGAGAGGTCAGTTAACAAGGACAGTATATACAATAGGGGGTATGTGCATACAGTACAGATAAATGACTTGCTTGAATATGACTGACATGTCACCATAGTTCTCAACCAATCAGGGACACAGCAACAGTCTTCTGGACAAATGTAGAAAGAAGCAGGCATAGCCATGGACACATTTACAATATTGCAACACTTAAACCGCAGCATTGACAGAATATGTGACTGTAATCTATTATACATGTTCTGAGTAACAGATCTGTACAACTGTAATGATTATCAGCATGCCATAAGGAGAATTAACCACCCCTTTCCCAAAATGACCACATTTTGGAGGGTTTAAGAGCAACAGTGCTAAACCTGGAGTTGAAATCAGGGACAATCCAGGTGAGTTGAGAGATTTGCATAACACATACACCACAATCCCCCCATGCAAGTATCAAACCCATGCCATCAATGCTGTTACTGAGCTGTATATTTACTGGGTGCAACACAGAAACATCTATCACACATGCATCTAGTAGAACATCTCGAACGGAAGTTTGCACTGTTAAATCCTTATAGTCATGCATCGTAGACAATAGTTCTGTATTACCTACCAGATGAGGGAGCTCACTGCACCAAATGGCCATACAGATAACAATACATACAAATACCATACTATTATGAGTGAATTCCCTACACACATCTGGGTATTGCATCATGCATCTGCCACAGGTAATAGCAATGGATATTGTCTGAAGCACCTGCAATTGATGTATGAATTAAGATGTGATCCATGATAATGAATGGCACAGCAGTATATGAGACTGGTGGAAATGCATTAGCTATGCCCATGTGCACATAATTTCAGCAGTGCAAAGTCAAGTGTCAATGATCGAAAAAGCTATCACTGTAATATTGTACATATAGCAATCAATACATAGAACACAGTCTATAAGTACATGTCAAACAGTGACACATGTTACAAGTGAAAATGGTATGCTGTCAGGAAATCCTAGCATACATCCATATGTCTTCATGCAAACTATCAAATGGTAATACTGATGTGGTTTAGTGGTATGTCTGAGACACAGTATAGTCACACTATAGTTGCACCTATGCTATAGTTGAACTTCAAGCTGTACATCAACTCCAAATAAAACCCTGGGTATGAATCACATGCAACACAATGGAAATGTTAACAGAGCAATACAATGCTACCTATTTCACATCACTATATTAGTTGTACATCATCTACCTACTATATTTATTAGTGGAAATATGTGGGTAAGGGCCCTGTCACCATATATAGACCCGTTACAACTGAGATGGATGTGGTTCATGCAGAACAGTTAATGACACAAATACTGACAGCCACACAATGCTTCTGGGAAACACCTGTGTAATCTTTGTGAATAGCAACACAATAGTGTATATAATAAATTCCCTAAGATTGCAAGTGAATCTCAAAATGTCATATATTTGTATATATAACAGCATTACAATATGATGATGAACCGAGGAGTACGTGCCCATGTACTTACTATGATATAATATTGCTGTATGTCAAATAACATTTGAAGATGCTAGCTATACACATACACACCTGTACCATACTGCAGCAGTCACTGTGATGGTTGAATGAAAACTGTGTATAATGTGGATATACTCCACTATCAGAACACATGGCTTCGTAAGGCAACAATATATATAGCATCATCCCACGTCCCCAGTCCTTGGAGGCATATTAATACAGGTGTTATGGAAGGAACATATAACCAAATGGCAGCAGCTGGCATCAGTACAGTAGTTTAAATCCCAGATTAGAATATGCTGTTGTAGGACTACAGTACATCCACACTTTAACATAGCTCATGTGGGTGACAACAAAGTTGACATGTGCAATGGTCATAGGTACATAGGAGATTACAAGTCTAATGACCAAGTGCCCTTACAATCCTTGCCATTAATATCCCATTTAACCCAAAGCTCTATCTCTAGGTGAGGAAAAATAGTAGGGGTATGTGTCTGATTTTATTGCAAACTGCCTTTGTCCATATGGGACATGGGCACCACCCCATGAGTGAAATAGCAGTCACACAACCAGTGGTCTGAAGATGGCTTGTAGAGGGGTCATGGAGGGGCTCTGTTTCATGATGTGTGTGTATACATCTTTGAGATGATAACATACTCAGTGTTCCACAAAAAAGATGTTATGTGGACAGAGGGAAAATGGTGATGTTGTATTCAGTGGGGTATGGAAATGATTCACCTGATTGGGAGTTAAATGAGCACAGATTCATAACATCATACAATGAGTAGAATAATCCACCAATTCACACACACACACACACACACACACACACACACACACACACACACACACACACACACACACACACGAGTTGACTGAGATGAAATTTAAACACCGAGCAACTAACAGGGTCTCTACCCACTTCGCTCCCCACCCTGCCCCCTATTACCTCCCACCCCCAGTGGTCCAACCTTTATTGTACTCAAACCCCCCCATCTTTCCAATAGCCAACCACAGTGCTAACCCAGCACTACCTCCTCCATCTTACCACTACTATCACACCTTCTCAACTAACATGTACAAACATACCTTACCTATGCTCACTGCATGCACTCTCCTTGCATATCTTACATCCTACCAAAGCTCCATCATTCCCCCACTCAACCACTACCACTGTACTACTACTCACACCACCATTCATGTCTCACCCACACTCAGCTCCCCTCCCACCAGCTCAAGAACCATCCCTATGCACCCCCCACATATTCTGCCAACTATATTACTCAAACATAAAACATCCCTGCAACTTAACATAGTAACCCTCCCACCATACCTATTACCCACAGAGCACAATCATAAAGTTTCCCTTATAAACAAACACATTCAAAAACTGAGAAAACTAATAATTTCAAGCATAACAAAACTAGCCCTAAGTGGAGACATCCACCCCAACCCTGGCCCTACCATCTCCAACCCCAATCCTCATAATCAGACTAGAAACCACAACTTCTCCCATATTGCAGCCAATAGAAACCAAGTGACTTCCTTCTACTAAGCCTAAATATTAGAAGTATATCCAACAAAGTCCACGAACTCCATGCCACCATAGATGTGTACTCCCCAGATATAGTCATCCTGACAGAAACCTGGCTAAAACCTCACATTACCAGTGAGCAAATATTCCCTACAGGTTACAGCATACTAAGAGTAGACCGGCTAAAGAAAAAAGGAGGTGGTGTAGCTATAATATTTAAACAGCATCAAAACATCCAGATCTTAAAATCATCAGCTCCACAAATAGGCAATTAAGAAATAATATATACCAACCTCAAAATAAACCAAAATAAAACCATCAACATAATTGGATGCTACTTCCCACCTGGCTAAAACATCCCTCCACTAGAAAACCTCCTCAGCTGGTCTACCCACCATCTCCCCCAAGAAACTATCATTTTAGGTGATTTCAATATTGACTGGCAATCCTGTTCTGGCAACAATCCAACCCATCATGTACACCTTCATGGCTTCACCCAACTAGTCCAGTTGCCAACCAGGATAAATAAAAACTCCAGCAAGCACACTACCCTGGATTGGATACTAGTCAGTAAGAGCCCCAAGTCATATATAACAGGCTGCTTATCACATAGCCTCAGTGATCACTCCCCAACATTCCTACTCAAAAAATACGTATACCAAGCTAAACCTGCCATCTACCGTCAAATATGTAAAAAACTAAACTTTAAACCACTCACATTCATCTCATCCCTCAAAGAATGTAACTGGCATCCTCTAAAGTACCTCAGTCTAGATGACACAGTTGAATTTTTTAATACTACCTTCCTACCTAATCCTTAATTACCATGTCCCCATAAGATTTTCCAGAACCAAAGCACAACCCTCCCCATGGCTACAGAAAACCACTAAGTCAGAAATGAAAAACAGGGATAAAGCCTTGGAGCACTGACACAAAACCAAAACCCCTCAACTAGACAGAAATTCCTAGAACTACGCAATAAAGTCAAAAAGCTGATAAAACAGGACAAATTCCAATACTACCAGTCTGCTCTAGACTCCTCACAACACAGCCCCAAACAATTCTGGTCCTCCATAAACTCCATCCTCCACCCAGGTAAAGTCAGTACCCCTCCTCCTAACATCCCTCACTCCTCAGAAAATATTGCTACCTCATTCAACACACACTTCACCCAAACCATACTATCACTAGATAAACAACACAACCCCCTCCCCTCCACCCCACACCTTCAACTAGTAATCTCCACACTGCCTTCTCTTTTTCTCCTGTACCTATCTCCAACATAAAAAACTCCTAACTAAACTTAAACCCACCAAATTAGCAGCAGACAACCTCCCAAGTGAATACCTACAAATCGCAGCTGATGCTCTGGCCTACCCAGTATCCATCTTGATTAACCGATCTCTGTCAGAAAGTTACGTTCCCACACTGTGGAAAGTATCACATATAATTCCCCTCCACAAAGGCGGAACCTCCGCAGAACTAACCAATTACCGCCCGATAGCTATTCTCTCTCCACTCTCCAAAATACTAGAAAGATGCATACACTCTCAGGTCTCAGACTACCTCCTTACTAACAACCTCCTTTCCAGTACTCAGCATGGTTTCTGACCAAACCATAGCACCACCACTGCCTTACTCTCCTTTACTAACACTATCCTTCAGCATAAAAACAATGGCTATCTCTCCTCTGCTACTTTCCTAGACCTATCTAAAGCATTTGACATGATCCCACACATACAACTTATCTCTGTCCTCAATAACCTATCCTTCTCACAATCAGTCACCATCTGGTTTCACAGTTACCTGTCTGACCGCCAACAATCCATTGTAAGGCATAATGACATATCTCCCCAACTACCTGTCTCCATAGGGGTTCCCCAAGGATCCATCCTTGGACCCCTACTCTTCTCTGTTTACACCAATAATCTAGCCTCTGCCACCAAACATGGCACACTCATACAATACGCAGATGACTCAACCATCATCTGCTCAGCCCAGTCCCCACCAAAACTGCAAAAAGTCACACAGGAAGCCTTTTCCTCTGTTGAAACGTGGTTATCTGATGCCCAATTAATACTCAACCCAAACAAAACTAAACTACTCATCTTCCAACCCACCAAACATACTCAAAACAACTCTCACTTTAACATCACTGCAAAAGACAACACCACTATATACCCAACTGAACACACCAAATTGCTAGGAGTGGAAATAGACAATAAACTAAAATTTGACATTCACATATCCATGACCATAAAAAAAGTCCACAAAAAACTAGGAGCATTATACAGAAATAAGCAATTTCTCATAAAAGCAACAAAGATTTCATTAGCAAATTCCCACCATATCTCCACCCTACTTTATGCCTCTCCAATATATACCAACCTAAGGCAATGCGATCTAAACAAGCTAGAGACCTGCTACAACAAAATCGCCAAATTCACCACAGGGGCATCCTACCGTAGTCACCACTGTCTCTCACTCGCTGAACTGGGCTGGCTTGAACTCCCTCACCTCCTTCAGTGGTATCAACTTTCACTCGCATACAAACTAGTAAATCATCAACTAAATGTCCCATCCCTCCAGAATCTACTCCAACCCTATCGCACCACCAGACCACTAAGATCCAGCAACAAAAATCACTTGCAGATCACTAAAACCAATAACTTTGCTGGTGAAGCACTATTCTCTTGCACTATAGCCAAATTATGGAACTCACTCCCATCCACAATTACCTTCGTACCATCATGCACCCACTTCAAAACTTTACTAAAAGTGCACCTAAAAACATGCTGGCTATGCCCTTGCAACTCCCACTCTAATATCATCCACCCATCCAACCACTACCTTTCTTTCCACTCCACTAACTACCTTGATTATAGTAAGCTCAGATGCTCATAAGCCTAGTAGTTATTATACAGCAGGAACTTCTCATTGTAACATTTGTTAATGTCTGTTATGTTCATAGGTTCATAGGTTCATAGTAGGCTATCTGCCTTAGGGCATTTATAAGCCTAGCCAGAGTGTGTTTGGCTTTCGCCACCCATTTTAAATTAATTTTGCTATGCCCTTTTTCGAGGTTAGTATACTGTGCCTCTGTCTAACAGTGACGCAGAAGTGATACCCGGGGTAAACCTACGATCTCCCATCCACTCATCAAGATTCCTCTTGAAGAGAGTCAATGAGGGACTCTGCCTAACCTGGACTGGGATTTTATTCCAGAGTGAAGGGAGCCTCTGGATTATGAATCTGTCCCTCCAACATGTCCTATTTATTTCAGTGCTGAGGTTCAAGTCTCTCAAGCGCGTAGCTTGATGGGATTTGGATTTTCTGAGGTGCAGCATGCCCATTAATTCCGGGTTGGGCATGGCTTTATACGGCAGGCACAGATCGCCTCTGAGCAGGCGGTATGCCACTGAGTAGAGTTGGAGTTTTTTTAACCGGGCAGCATATGGCATCTGTTTGAGCCCTTTGATCCTCTTGGTGAGGTACGTTTGGGGTCTTTCCAGTTGCTTGCAGGTGTCTGGTAAGGTACATCCCAAAAGGGGCATTGTACTCAGTTATGGGCCTGATGAGGGATGAGTAAAGAGGCACAATGACCTCCCCTGATCTAGATGTGAATCCCTTCGTGATTAGGTGGGCTATATAAAATGTTTTTCTAACCACTTTGGCCACGTGGTTGTCAAATGAGAGATTGCTATCAACATGGGTCCCCAGGACCCTAATTACTTCTTCTGTACTTAATGGATTACCACCTATGTGGTAATTTGTGAGCACTTTGTTTTTGCCAAAGGGGATGACTATACACTTTTTGGCGTTTAGCTTGAGGCCATGGCTCTGGCACCAGTTGTCTGTTTCTTTGAGGCCCTTTTGGAGGATACTTGTCTCAGCTGGAGAGTCGATTATGGTGCCCAGTTTGCAGTCATCTGCGAACTTGGTCAGCCACAGTCCTTCCATGTTGGCCTGTACCTCCGAGAAATATATACCGAACAAGAGAGGTCCCAGGACTGAGCCTTGTGGGATGCTACTTGTAACTGGTTTGGAGTCTGACATGGCTCCAGCAATTCTAACCATGTGGGTTCTGTCCTTGAGCCAGTTTGAAACATATCTAGTGACATAGGGGTTTATATTTAAGCTGGTGAGCTTATCTATAATGCCCGAGTGGGGTATTGTATCGAAGGCTTTTGCGAGGTCCAGGTAGGCTGTGTGGACCACCTTCCCCTCATCAATGGCCTTGGTGACTGTTTCAAAGAAAATGACCAGGTTTAAGAGGCAGGATCTGCCCTTAACAAAGCCGAACTGGGTAGGATCCAGTGTCTGTAAGTCCCCAATATCTTTATTTATGAGTTCCATGATGATCCTTTCCATAGCTTTGCAGACCAAGCTAATCAGGCTTATGGGGCGATAGTTTCCAGGATCCATTGAGGCACCACCTTTGTGGAGAGGGACCGCTGTTTCTGTACGCCACTCTTTGGGTACATATCCTGTAGTAAGGCTGAGATTGAACAGTAGTTTTATGTTTGGGTTTAGCTCTTTTTGTACACCGTCTGGTCCCATTGATGCTGTGTTTTTTGCTTTGGAGAGGGCGGCTCTTATCTGAGCATCTGAGATGTTACGGGGCAGCACTCTGCTGGGATAGATATTTGCCCTTTTGGTGGGGAAGTGGGGGAGAAGTTTGCACTGAACCTGTCAGCTAGGATGTTGGCAATGTCTGTGGGTTCGGTGTATTTTTTGTCATTTTGGACTAATTCTGAGCATATCTGGGAATTCCCACCCAGGTTCCTAACATAACTAAAGAAAGCCTGGTGATTATCCTTAGCGTCCTGTGCAATTGTTCTCCCGAAGCTGGCCTTAGACGATTTTATGAGTGCCCATAGTTTTTTGCTAATACTGATCAGAGATGCCTTCCCTTTTTGGGATTTTGCTCTATCATGTAGTAGCTTCCTCCTTCTATTGTATAGTTTATTTATGGCTAGGGTCCACCAGACAGGACGCCTAACTTTGGAGGATTGGGTCTTGGTTTTATTTGGGATTGCATGATCCATGCATTCCTGAAGGTGATCATAGAATGCATTTATAAAGGATTCTGCAGTCTGGGCCGTATTTTCCACAGGCCCTGGGGCTTTGAAGGATTCCACCTCAGTTTTGAGGAGTATAAAATTTGCTTTAGAGAAGTTTTTCACTCTGGTTTTCTGGGCAGGGGCTGGGGTTGGGATGTGAATATCTAGTGAGATTAGTTTATGGTCTGATCTTACCAGTGAGGGATACACTTCTGGTCTGGAGCATAGAGTCCCCATTTTGGTGATGATCAGGTCCAGTATGTTTTCCCCTCTTGTGGGAGTGGCAATAAGTTGTTCCATAGCATTTGAGTTTATAAATTCTAGGAATCTTCGGGCTAGGGTGTTGGAGCTAGAGTAATGCTCCCAGTCTATGTTAGGGTAGTTGAAGTCACCCAATATAATGGTGTTTGGAAAGACCTTCATATTGTCCAGTGTTCTCAGGAAGGCCGAGTGGTGTTCCTGGGTTTGGGAGGGTTGTCTGTAGCAGGCTATAAACTGGAAGGCAGTTTTACCCACTGTTAGTTGCACATGGATAGTCTCTGATGCTTTGTGCTGTGTCACCAACCTGGAGGTGTGGGTATCTTTGATGAATATTGATACTCCCCCTCCTTTTGTGGTTCAGTCCAAGTTTTGGGGCCGAATAGCATGGTATGAGGTATAACCTGGTAGTGCTGGGGTGCTCTCATGAGCCTTGAACCAGTTTTCTGTTACTGCACAGATATCAATGTTCTCCATGCTAAGGAGAGTTTTGAGTGCGTGCATCTTGAGGTTTAGACTTCTGGCGTTGAGTAGCATTACTGTTAGTTTCTTATCCCTTGTGATACCTATGGAGATGGGTTTGTCTTTTGAGCCTTGCCTAAAAAAGGCACTATGGGAGTGGCAAGAGCCTTTGCCAATATCCAAAAGCCCAGGGGTGACAGGTGCAAGCTGTCCCTAGCGAAGCATCGTGGCTTGTCGAGCATGTCATCCCAGGCTGACAGGCATTGGATTCCCTTTGAATGACACCAATACTTAAGCCAATTGTTGAAATTGATCATCTTGTCTTCATATTGTGGCGTCATTCTTGGTGAGGGTAAGATGTTACTCAAGGTCAGGGTCATAACAGCCTGGGCTACATGGTCAGAGAGCTCCTCTATGTCTCTTTTCATGTAGTCCAGGGGGGTACGTCTCAGGTCATTCACACCAGCATGGACAATGACTGAGTCATATTTGTACTTGCCTTGGAGTGACCTGAGTGCTTGTGTTATGTGGCAGATCCTAGCGCCCGACAGGCAGCTCACCGTGACCTTCTCCTTGTTCAGCCTGGTGAGTGGGATGTCAGTGTGCCTGACGATAGAGTCACCTATTACAAGTGTATCAGGTGTGTTGTTTAGCCTTAAGGGCTGTGACTGTTCGGCACACTGGCTTTGTGAGCTATGTGTTGCACGTGTTTTGTTTTGGGGTAGCGGTTGCTTGGGTGTCTGCTTTGAAGGTCTCTGCTGCTTAGGCAGATTTTTATTTAGAGCCTCAGAGTATGTTTTTGTGTGTTTATGTGTTTGGTTTGCTGTCGTGGTAGGTCTATGTGAGACTGGAATTGTAGTGAGTGTGGTTTCCTTCTCCTCCTGACTGGTTTCACCAGTACTGAGTTGAGAGAGCTTAGCCTCCAGTATGGCTATATAGTTGCATCTCTCACATGTGTTGGAATTTGTTGGGAGGAGGAGAGGGTTGTCTGTGTACATGAGGCAGTTGTAACATTGCCTCAAGATTCCCAGATTCACCAGCTGGACTGGAGAGGAGATTGACAACTGACCTTTGGACATGCTAGAATAGTATTGGGAATTCCTTTATAATTGAAAAAAAGGGCCAATGGGGAACAAGGTACTCAAGGGGAGTTTGTGAGGGTGTAGTGGGTTTAGTTTTTTAGTGCTGACTTATATAATTGCTTTAGTGAGCAAGTGCCAGGTAACTTAAATGCAATGTGTTACAGGTAACTTAAATGCAAAAACGACAAACAGTAACTTTCTTTCAAGTGAAACAAGGAAATAAGTACAGTAAGCAATGCAGATATCACTAGGGATCCACAGAAGCGGTGAAAAGCCGCATTTTAGGTGGAATTAGCATTTTGGGGAAATAACAAGCAAACAAACAACAAGCACACAAACAAAGCTGGATTCAGCAGGCCTGGATCTAGTCTATGCTACATCAAACAAGGTGTACCAATTTCAGTAAGAAACAGTTCAAATATGCAGGCACTATAAGCCTTTAACCAGAAATTCCCAGCTCAGAAGGGCAGAGTCCAGCCTCTCCTCCCACAAGAGTGCAGACCATGAACCCTGTTAATGTAAAATTACTAGCCTGAAGCCCAAGTGCTTAAACCAGAATTAATACACTTTTAAAATAACAGACACTGAGCCCTCAATCAGCAGTTCTCAACTTAGAAGGATGTAAGCTACCTGTTCTGCCACTACAGTGCAGACCACAAACCTTCTTAATGTAAAACAAGTGGCCTGAAGCCCAAGTGCTTAAACCAGAATTAATACACTTTTAGAATAACAGGCACTGAGCCATCAATCAGCAGTTCCCAACTTAGAAGGATGTAAGCTACCTGTCCTGCCACCACAGTGCAGGCCACAAACCTTCCTAATGTAAAACAACTGGTCTGAAGCCCAAGTGCTTAATCCAAAAGACTTAGAATGATAGCTACACTTTAATCAAGTTACTACCAAGCAGTAATAAATGCAATTTAATACTTTAAAGAATGCCCGGATTAGTGGTCAAGTTATACAAACAAAGCTAGATTCAGCAGGCCTGGATCTAGTCTATGCTACAACAAACAAGGCGTACCAATTTCAGTAAGAAGCAGTTCAAATATGCAGGCACTATAAGCCTTTAACCAGAAATTCCCAGCTCAGAAGGGCAGAGTCCAGCCTCTCCTCCCACAAGAGTGCAGACCATGAACCCTTTTAATGTAAAATAACTGGCCTGAAGCCCAAGTGCTTAAACCAGAATTAATACACTTTTAGAATAACAGACACTGAGCCCCCAATCAGCAGTTCCCAACTTAGAAGGATGTAAGCTACCTGTTCTGCCACAACAGTGCAGACCACAAACCTTCTTAATGTAAAACAACTGGTCTGAAGCCCAAGTGCTTAAACTAAAAGGCTTAGAATGAGTTACACCAAGCAGTAATAAATACAATTGAGTACTTTTAAGATGACACAAAAGCAAAATAAAGTAGGAAGAAACACAAATACAGTAAATGCAGATATATATATATATTTTTCTTTTGAGTGAGCAAATGAGATGGGCCCAGGAGTTACAGGACAGAAACAAGTGCAAATGCAGGCCTTCAAATCAGAAAGTTGAGAGAGATGGAAGACCGCTCAAATGGCCAGTAACTACAAATTCTGGGCCAGAACCACTCCTTATGTGGTAGACAGGTTACCTAGTGCTTACCACTCCCACTGATAAGCTATAAGGCTTTCCTCCAACACAGAAAGGCTTGCAGGGCTCAGAAGCTTACAAATAGTCCTGGATACAGCAAATCTGTATCTGGAACACTAATTACAGGAAAGGTAGGAAACAGGCTTACAATTTTTTTTTCTTTCGGCTTTTGCCGGTTAGGGGTCACCACAGCAGATCTTCTGTCTGCTCATGATTGGCAGTGGAGTTTTACAGTGTCAAGTTGCCAGCCTGGCACCCAACCTTCCACAGAAGGCATACACATGCACACTCTTACACCTAGGGCCAATTTACAGTGTCCAATCCACCTACAGTATGTCTTTGGGATGTGGGAGGAAACTGGAGCACCCGGAGAAAACCCACACGACCACAGAGAGGACATGCAGACTCCACACAGAAGGCACCCCAGCCAAGAATCGAACCGGAGAACCTCTTGCTATGAGGTGGCAGTTCTAACCACTGCACCACCATGGCCGCCCTACCATCTACCATTTATATAATATCAAAGTGAGTCACATGATGGCAATCAGATTCATTTGCATATCTCTTTCAATAAAGGATTTAAAGATACATAGCCATTCAAACCAAGTGAAATATGTGCCCCTAAATGTAAAATCCAATTAAATTCTTCCTTTTCAGTAAAATAATTTATATTACTTCACATATATGATTGTCAGTTACTCTTAGAATTGAAAATTTAAAACTATGTCCAGAGCCATTGTCTCTAATGTGTTTATATAGTGCATTTATAACCATTTATTTTCTTATTTCTTACATAATATGCTTGACATACAACATATCTAGCCAGATAGACAACATTTCTAGTTTCACAATTATGATATGCATTAAGTCTAAAGGTCTTGTTAGAAACTGGATGAGTAAAATATTTATCACAACAAATGAAACTACAAAAAGCACATCTAACACATTCAGAAGTACTGTTCTTAATTGGTTGTGTCTTCCTTGATATAAGTGTCTGCTCTTCATAACATAACAATTTTACAACCAAAGTATATTGTCTCATCGACTTCCATCTGTAATTCTGGTATATCATGTAGGATGTGCCAATATTTCTCAATGATTTTCTTAACATTGGCAGTATTTCAATTATATGTTAATATGCATCTATCTTTACCCTGTAAACATTTATTCATTAGTACCTCTTGGCTAGCTTCTGAAAACAGTGGCGTATCTGTGGTAGATCTACAACTCTTAAAGTCCTCACAAGTCTCCAGTCCTTTCCACTTAGTGTTATGTAATAGCAACTGCATGTTCTCATCAATCATGTTCAGCCTTGCAGCTCTATAAAGCTGATTACTAACAATGTTGTCAAACATAAATTGGGATAATCATTAAGGATATAAATGATTTTCTGAAGCAACTATATCATTGTTCTAACAATGTGAATTTTACTGACTGTATTTTTGTAACTTTAGATGTGGATTCACTATTCACTACCTAATGACACTGGAGTTTCTTACGTGAAAAAACATTTGTTAGATTTTACTGAATACGCTCAACTGTATATTAATCTGCTATGTGACTTATTAGATATGATTCTGTTGAACAATGCATTTTTATTTCAAAAACAACTTTATTTCCAAAGGACAAGAGTAGCAATGGGCACCCTTGTTGATAACAGTTATGCAAATATTGTTATGTTTATATGGGAATGGAATTTTATTCTATTCACAGATAATGGTTTAGCAAGGAATGTTATTTTTTACTGTACATTTGTGGATGATTTGTTTTTAATACGAAGTAGTGTTGATAGTTTTAATATGTTTTATGAATATTTATCCTCCACATGTTCCTTTCTACATTTAAATAAAAAAAACAATATCAACTGAGAGTACTGACGTTTTGGACATAACAGTGTTTAGATGTATCAACAATGCTTTAAATACTAATTTATGTAGAAAACCTGCTAAGAGAAATGCATACTTATATTGTGATAGTATGCACCCTCACTTTATGTTTGACAACATTGTTAGGAATCAACTTGATAGAGTTTCAAGGCTGAACATGATTGATGAGAACATGCAGTTGCATTTATATAACACTGCTGCAGAGTTTGTTAATGGAGGTTACAATAAGTGTAAGGTACTGGAGTTTTTGTGAGGACGTTAAGAGTTGTAGATCTATCAGAGTTAAGCCACTATTATCAGAAGCTAGCCAAGAGGTACTAAGGAGTAAATGTTTACAGGGTAAAGCTAGATGCAGGTTAACATATAATCAAAATGCTGCCAGTGATAAGAAAATCATTGAGAAATGCTGGCACATCCTACATGATATATCAGAACTACAGATGGCAGCTGATGAGAGACCATGCTTTGGTTACAAGAATAATCAAAGTTTGAAGCAGTTGTTATGTTATAAAGAGCAGACAAATATATCTAGGAAGACATGAACAATTAAGAATGGTACCTCTGAATGTGGTAGATGTGCTTTTTGTAGTTCCATTTCTTGTGATAATTACTTTACTAATCCAATTTGTAAAAAGACCTTTAGACTTAATGCATATGGTAAATGTGAAACTAGAAATGTTTTCTATCAGGCTAGATGTGCTGCAGGTCAAGCATATTATGTGGGTAAAATGGACAAGAGGTTAAAAGACTGTATCTGTAACCACCTGTCCGATATTTAAAGAGAAATAGTTACAAATGCACTACATAAACAGATTAGTATCAAAATATTGACAGGCACATGTCCGTAGTTGCTAAAGTCAACTTACATATAATCAAATCATTGTTTAAATGACAATTCCAAATTCCAAAAGTCAAAATGCCGAAAGTAACCCTGATTCACACATTTGAACAGTGCATAAATGCTTTCACAGTAGTTATGCGTCAACAACGTCAGCTGTGGGTGCTGATGGTCCTATTAGCAGGAAATAACTGTGAAAGTAACATTCTTACTGTAAAGAAAGTATAATATACAAGTTACAGATATATATCATTTGGAGTTAGCAAAAGAGTTCAAAAGGTAAGTAGACAATAATGGGTAGTTGTCTGCACTATATAAACGAGTTACTGATGTATATTTTATTCTCTGTTTCTAGGCTTTCATTGTATATTATGGCAGACAGCAGTTCAGGGAGTACAGCAGGTGTAATTGGAAATGCTTACTGTCATGTCTCAGAAGGGCTGTAGTATTTTGTGTGTTGATGGCTTAGGTTCATAGGTTCATAGGTTGGTACTAGGCTATTGGCCCTAGGGTCTATACAAGCCTAACCATAACAATTCCCTGGATATTTCTTCCCACAATATTTACTTCTCTGGATCCCTGTCTAGCAGGGCGGCTGACATGATCCCCAGGGGTGATTTTCCTATCTCTCATCCACTCATCAAGGTTCCTTTTGAAGAGGGCCAATGAGGCGCTCTGCTTGACATGTATGAGCAGTTTATTCCAGAGTATGGGGAGGCTATCAATATTACTTGGAGAAAAACAGTAATAGTAGGAAGTATTGGTATTTTACACTGAAAAGTTCAAAAAATGTAGGGGTCGGTGCATTTCTGAACCAACAGATAGTAGTGAGATATTAATAAAAAGTACAGACCACTTTCATGGTCCAGATATTATAAGGGTAGAGCATTGCAGGGTTCAGGAAAAGATCAAAAAGAGAGCAAAACAGACTGTGAAGGAACCATGTAGAATTGTTTCTGAAGTTCTTGCCAGCACTTCCACTGATGTTGTCACGACTATGCCCAACACAAATGCATAAAGCAGCCTATATGTAGAGTAAGAAATGCAAATCGTAGTTTGCCTACAACACAGTTGCCTTCATTGAAAGACTAGACAGCAGAAATGCTACCATTAAAGCAGGAACATTTTATTGTTAAACACAGTCCTTTACGGAGTCATACCTCTGACGTTGTTCTTCTAACTACAGAAGGTAATTTAAATCTGCTATGTGCATCTGAGTTTTTATTAGTCGATGGTACATTCCCTTTGAGTACTAAAGACTTTAGACAGGTGTACTCAGTGCATTGTAGTTTGGAAGTTGCTGGAAACAGTAAAATTGTTCCTGTTGTTTATGGGATATTGCCTACAAAGTGTGAAGATTATTATGATCAGTTTTGGTGTGCATTACTAAGTGTATGTGCTGAGTTTAAGGTAGACTTACAACCTAAAATGATCCTAAGTGACTTTGAAAAAGGAGCTGTTAACGGTATAACAAAACACTTTCCTAATACTATTCCCAAGGGTTGCTGGCTCCATTTGTGTCAAATTCTGTGGCACCAGATTCACAAGCTAAATCTGACAGCTTTATATGGTAATGATACTCAGTCTGCTCTGTTACGCAAATTCCTGCTCTGGCGTTCATACCTTCAGAGCATGTTTTGGACACATTTATATCTATAGAAGAGGCTTTAGGTGAAAATGGTGTGGCATTATGTGATGTTTTTTAAAAAATAACTATATTCTAGGATTACCTCAACATTACGGTATGCGTGGTTGCACATTAGAAGGGCAACCACCATTATTTGAGATATCCTTTTGAAGCTATGCTGATACATGTACTCAGGGATACCTTAGAAGTCAGAATGCAGTGGAGGGTTGGCATTGGCGCCTTAAGAGTTTACTTGGTAAAAAGAAGCTCTACATTATGGATGTTTTACATGCTGTCTCTCTTGAACAAAATGAAGAATCTTAAAAATAGGCTATTATATTGTGTCCCATCTTCCCCTAAAATGTGTAGACTTGTTGATAAAGAAGCCATGTTCCAAAGACTGTTGAGTAAATGAGAGCAATTCACTTCTCTGGGATTTGTACAATTAATTGCACATAATTTCTCATTTTGAAAATATAGCATGTAATATATGTATTTATAATGGTAATGATCATATATGCTGTTTAAATTTGCCACATTCCGTTTGTCTTTGATGGTGGACTACATGCGACATTACAAGAGAGTTACGGGATGCATTTTTGCAGATGAAACATTATATATTTATGAGTTACATTGCTTGATATTCAAGTTAGGATTTCTGAAACTCACAAGATGTGGAAACATTAGTTTTTGAGATTTAATGTATTTCTTGGATATGCACAGCACTATTAACAATTTTGCAGAGCACAGAACAGGTCGGATTTGGGATTAATGTCAAATAATGTCGAATTTGACATTTTCGATAATAAACGGACTTCATTTGACATTTTAAATGTTTGGAAATGTTAGTTTTTGTTATTTAGAATTGACTTTTTGACTCAAAAATATTTTGAATTTTGACTTTATGATAGTAATCATATATAAACACATTAGAGACAATGGCTCTGAACATAGTTTTAAATTTTCACTTCTAAGAGTAGTTGACAATAATATACATGAGGGTAATATTAATGATTTTAATGAAAAGGAAGAGTTTAATTGGATTTTCTGCTTAGGGGCACATATTTTACCTGATCTTAATGGCTATGTATCTTTAAAGCCTTTATTGATAAAGAAACACAAATGAGCCTGATTGTCATCATGTGACCCACTTTGATATTATATAAATGGTACATGCTATTTTTTGTTTGGTATGCCTTAAGAAGCCTTACAATGAAACATTTTACTAGTGGTTTTAAAAGTCGTATGAGTCTAATAAACCAATTCATTACTGGTTGCTCATGGTTCCAGTGACTTCTATTTTACTTGTGTTTGCACAATGGTGAGCAGTGTGTACCATTTTCAAGCAGTGCATGCACTCTCAGTTAATGTGATAAGCAGAATTTGTAGGAAAACATCATTCTCCATTGCTTTTGATCTTTCGTAGACATGGCAGGTGTTCATGGAGAGGGTGTGAGATTTAGGGCTCAGAGACGGGGTGTTCAGGAGTCCAAGATTTTCATTGGACGGCTAGTGAAACACCATAGTGCAAGGCTACTGCAGGGGGAGTATTCTGGGTCACAGTATAAGTCAGAGGCTTGGGATAGTTTGACCTGGGCTGTAACCAGTGCTGCCAGTATCTTTTCACACTGGTGACCAATGCAAGCTCCACTTTAGTGACCTATATTGCAGGATGAGGGATATCCTCGATGCTTGGATTTAAATGTAGGACAGAAAACATCCCACAGATGTGTAAGTATCAACTACAGAGAGTACATTTAAGGCTTAAAAGCTGAATATAGGCAAGACGAGTATTCATAATGGTATTCTGTTTTGTTTTTTTTTACAGCTGCCATGAAAAGGGTAGTTAATGTTAAGGCCCATGGTGATAGATTGGCGAGGATAAGGGAGGCATGTGGTACATATGCAGCAAAAGAGTAGTATTATTGTAGCATTAAAACTTAAATGTAGCTGTATTGGTATTTTATAGAGTTTTTTTCAAACTGAGCATGCATATCTCAACTGTAAAAGCAAGTATGCATGCATTAATCTGTAGCACAAACCAAGTGTACAATATTAGACTTTAATCATAGGAGGCTGGTTCAAATACTACACTACCCAACTATACAATGCAGTTAATTCTTCAATTATGTGTAACTTAAAGGTTTAAAGTAAAAGCTCTATACCAGTGGCACACATGCCCTGCTGTAAACTGTAATATGTATAACTGGAACACACATATGTGCAGTATATACACATGTTAAGGAGTACTTGTTGCAATCTGTAGTATAATGTGTATCTATTATGAGTTGGTAGTCTAAAAAGTAAAAGTTATCTGTTAGTGGGTGGTACTCTTAAGAGTAAAGGTTAAGATAATAGAGTTCAGATAATTGCCTTAATGCATTGTATGTCACATATGAAGGTACTAATCTTATCTCTTTTTTCTTTCACCCCAACATGTATCTCTCATTTTTATTTTATTTATTTTTTAATTTTATGTTTTATTTTATTACTTGTCAAAATGTGTCAGTGTCATCCATGTGTACCACATCATGAAATGCTCCACAGTACAGTAGGATAGGCCTCTCCCCACAGGATCCATCTGCCCCCTTTCCATCGACTACAGCACCATTGCCCAGCGTGTCTTGGGGCCAATCTGTCAGTACCACCTTTGCTGCCCCTGCACTACCTGCCCCTCAGGTAGTCATAGCCTGGAGGATAGTCCAGTAGTTTCCTCCTGGAGTAATGGCAGAGGGGGTGAGTTTAACACCTGCATCAAGTTGCCAGGGATGGTGCATAGGGATGTGTGCCAGACTGTTAGTACATGTCTACGCCAGCTGGAGATGCTGTTTATCCTCATTTTATGAGGCATCAAGTGGAGGAGAAGATGTCAAGTGGTCCATCCAGTGGCAGAGTGAGATGACAGTGATGACAGTCTTGTGGCTGAGGACTCAATTCACACTATCACCCATCTTAATAACCATGAGTCCTGGATGTCCCCACCCTCACCCCATCCATAGTGCCCACCAATCTCGTGTGTCCATCACCATCTCTGTCTCTTGTCTTGTTTGTCTTGTCTGTCTGCAATTGCTTCCTCACCTACCCAAGTTACCAAACCCAGACATGCCTACATCCCTTCCCCAACATTTCTTTTGCTCTCTTTCTCTCTCTCACTCTCTCTCTCAAAAATAAATAAATAAATAAATAAAATTGTCCCCTACATAGTTCTCTATTTCACATATGTGTCTTCTTGACACACTTGATTTGGTCCAATTGGCTATACAACATGACTGTGTTGTGGTCACCCCTCTCTCTGGAGAAGACAGCCCAAATTCTGCTAATATTCTGCATATATTATTAGTTTTTTACTGTTGAAGGATTGGATAGCTGTGGTTCTTTCCTAACTCCCTCCTGCGCATTCCTGTATTGCTTTCCATTTGTTCTTCCCCCTGCTTGCTCCCCATTTCACCACTGTCCTATCTTCCCCATTTCTTTTCTTTAATGCATTATTGAGTGATGGTGTGCATTATGAACTAATGCACAGTAATGGTAATTTGAAAGTAGTTAAAATTTTTTTCATACAGTTCTATTAAAACCCAGTATCATCTGGCCCCAAGAAGCAATGTATCATTCCATTAACTGCATTAGCACATGCTATGACAGAGTCAATTAAGTAGTAGGAATATTCCAGAGACTCAATACTAACTCTCAGACTTTAGCAATACTGGAGAAGCACTATATCCCTTCACATTTTGGGCTCCATGTTTGCACAGAGGTGCGCATCACACACCAATGGTGAGTGGTGGCAAACAGGTACAGTTACCCCCACACAATGCCACTTAACTCATTGCATCTGAGTTACAGCTCCAGGTGCATCTGCAGTTACCTCCTACTGACTCCTCTAGGCGTCAAAAATTGCTTGTTCATATTTGCATCAATAATTCCAAAACCATGCTCTGATGCAAGCTTTTCAAAGATTTAATCTGAAAGCTTACACAATAACAAACTCAACTGTATTAATATTAGATCTCTGTCTAGTGCAGGTAAATAGATATTAACTGTTGTTTATATGACATAAATGTACACTGGTGTTATTTTCACATTTTTCTAAATATCTCAACAACCATGTTACACAGACAGAACTCCTTCATCTCATATGAAAGCTCTCAGCTAGATGAATAAAATGCTGCTGATGGTATGTGTCTAACTTGAGTGGTTGCTGAGATACTGTAGTTGTTTACAAAATATTACAAATATAATAGTTACTGTGTTTATTGTGGCTTATAACATTCAGTTTAAAACCTAGAACCTAAAGAATACTACCACTATAAAAATTGTTTGTGCTGAAGTGTTTGCCATTTATTCTTCTTTCATAAGTGTGGTTCCAGATATATGAACATTTATTTGAAATGTAAGGACATAATTTGATTCTGTCAAAAGGCTTAAGCTCTGCCCATTGGAAGTTAGTGTAAACTTTCTGAGTTCCATTGGAGTGAATGAGTTAACATTGCTGCAGTATGCTAGCACGCAGCAACATATTTCCTATAAACAATTTATGTCATTGCATTATCCCTCTGTAATGAAAAGTATTTTAAAGAATTACATGCACCTGTATTTGAACCCAGTACCATCTGGTGCCAAAAAGGAATGTATCACTGCATTAATCATGGCTGCCCTAATGTTGGTTAAATAGCAGGTGAATTCTGCAGACTCAATACTAATTGTTATACGTTAGCAATGCTGCCACTGGAATAGTTACATGACATTCCCTTATTTACTAATTCTTTGTAATGTCTCCTTTTGCCCATTGTGCAACATCACCCAAACAAGATAAGCAGACTCAAAGCTTCCATTCATTCTCTGCTTCCTTTGATTGTACTAAGCACAACATCACATAAAGAATGGCCAAAAATAATGAATTAATAATAAAAACTGACAGAGAAAGCACAATTTGCCAACAAATGAAGAGGATGTTGCATGCTAATGAAACAGAACCTGTAAATTTTGCACTGCTTACTTGCATTTCCAACCTTGACAGATGTACATGCAACACTTTGCAAGTCTAACCTGACATACCCACCTGATGTAAGCATTCACAGTTGCTATCCCTTAAATACAAACACTGAGGGAGTGCCTGCACTATGTTTACATCCCTACACAGAGCCAATCTTTGGGGGATTCAGCAATTCTGATGTGCTCAGACCTCATTTGTGTTTTCACCATGCTGTAGCTAGGGAAACTGAAGGGGAGCCAATTTTTTTATGTGTTGAACAGAGAAGACAGGATATTATTTTGGGATATATCTGCACAGAGGAATACTGATTTTTAGATTATATGCCTGCATTTCATCATTAAATATTGCATATGCTAATATGTAACTATAAATAGTCTGTTTAATGTTTTTTTATATATTTATTTTGATTAGCACACACTTTTACACTTTTATCTGTCTGCATTACTTACAAGTGTACTATTCATTTGGGTGTGGGGGAGCAAAACTGCACATCTGTTATGGTACAAAAAGGATTATGTTGCTATTATTACTCTCTTCTTGTTGCATCTAGCCTGTTTCTAATGCTGTCACATGTTAAGGTCAGTTCTGTACAAATCTCACACCTTCTAATTTTTATTCTGTCTGTGTAGACTTCATTCAGTGACTGTATTCCAAAAGGTTTGGAATTCACAGGAAACACCATCACAGAGTCTATAAGGTAGCTTTATAGCTTGTTGGATAGCTCCACCATATTAGATTGGTTAATTAGCATGTAATTCAGCTGCTTATGCTGTAATTAGCATGCCATGGTGGTTACCTTGTTTGCGTAGGGGTGTGCACCTGTATGGGGCAATTACTTAATCTAAAGGTTTTCGTGGATGTGCACATGGTGGAAAATGACCATGTAGGCTTTATTGAATCCCCCCCAATTAATTTCTGCTGGATACATAGCCTTTGCTTCTCTTAGTCTTTCTACATGTTCAGCATGGGCTTCCCTGTTTGCTAAAATCTCCTGGGCAGCTATAAAATAAAGAGGAGAGAAAAATAGAAGAGCATTATGCATACCATCCTTGGCTATCTCAAGCTTTGTATATAATTTAAAGTATCTTTATATGTATACTTACACAACTGTGGGATGTCACCAGTCATAAACTCATACAACCACTGGTTGAGTTGTTCCTGCTTATGCATTTTCAGGTCATTCTAATTATGCCTGCATTTCCCCACAGTGGGTGGAATGCTAGTTGCACTGAAGACAGTGTTGCTTAGACTATTCCAAGTCTCTGATGTATATTGAGACCTGGTATAGTTCCGCTGAAAAAGTCTACAGATGTGGTGCTTTACAAGGAGTTCGATGAATATTCTAAACTTCTTTACACATCATCATTGAGCCCTAAATAGGACACCTTTCTTCTTAACTCCTGATATGTCTACACAGGTCATCCAGCAACAGTTGAAGTGGTTTGCTGCCAGTTTGTGATATTGTGTTCTATGGCTAGTGCACAAACCTGCACAACCATGCCAACAATGTTTGCTCAATAGCAAACATTGTTGGCATGGTTGTGCAAACAATGTTTGCTCAATAGCAAAACGAGAGGAAGACAGTTTGTGAAATAGGAAGGGTAATGTGACAGTTGGCATCAGTTTATGGCTTGTATGCTGCTGTACCTGTTAGACGATTTAACTTTTCAGATATGTTTTATGACATAAATTTTATGACTTGACACATTTTATGTGGCTTTACACATTGATAAAAGAAATTTATACAATGTGCAATTCAAACCTATATAACATAGAGAACATATATTCTTCCACATAGATGTTTTTCCTCCTTACCACAGAAGAAGTTGTTGTCAAATATGCTCATTAATTATGTAGACACACTAGGAGTGAGTGGATAACCATGACAAGGTCCTGGTTTATACATTCATGTGTGTATGGCTATCATTAAAGTATAAAGTCCATCTCAGGACAGAAAAGAAACAATTATAGAAACATAATTGTCAGGATAACCTCAGTCACACATATAATTTGATGATATTGACTGCTATACATAGTTATTATTATGTGTAATTATCTATATATTAATCTTTATTTTTAAAAATTGAGTAGAACGGCATTAATAAAATTTGGAGTCTGCTAGATTAGAACCCTGACTTGCTTGTATTGCAGTCATGAGCTTACATCAGTTGTCTGAGGGAAGAAGGGCAACAGGTGTATTTTTATATTCATTGCAGTCCAAAGTGCTTAATGCCACTGAGGACTTGTTTGTCAGACATGCTACTTAGCTATATACTCATTGAAGAGTTGAGTGGTTAATCATATAGATGTGTGAAATAAAAATTCAGAAAATTAATTGTTAACTGTAGAACCATAATTGTACTGATAACTACAGTTAGAGATGCAATATATATGAGATCATGGGGCACTCAATCCACCTGCTAAACACAGTTCATTTTATGTATAATTATTTTAATATTGTTAATTTTTATATAAATTACAATGGACTAGCATTAATAAAAGTTAGAATTTGCTGGATTAGAATCCTGGACTACCTGGATCGTGATCATTAACTTACATCCATTGCCACATGAAGAGATAGGCAGCAAGTGTATTTGTTTACACTCATGAATGTGTATTTATGCTGACTGCCACGCAATACCACTTACCGTGTGTGATGGATGACCACACGTTACAATGTATCTTTTTAAGCTGACAATGTTTCTTTATTTTCTGCAGGTGTTGTGGAATTGCAGGTTTTGTATATGTATGCTGACCAATTGCTATATTGCTTAGAGCTTTTGCGTGATGGAAAGCAAAAGATGTAACAAAGTAACTTTTTAAAATTTACAATGTCTCCTTATTGTCTGTAGATGTTGTGGAACTGCAGGTGTGTGTGCATGCTGACCACTGTGCAACACTGTTTAGCATGTTTGCATGTTAGAAGGCAAAACATGTAACAATGTATCTTTTGAAATTGACAATGCCTCGTTATTCTCTGCAGCATTACGCCATGTTTGCACATGGATGAGCAGAGCACAAACAAGACAGGCAAATCCCAACATGCATTACTATTGTAAAAAGTGGTTATTAATTTATATGTGGGACTTGAATCAAGATCTACATATCTTACATGCACTGTACTTCGTCATGTTTACCAGGTGTGCTACACACACACACACACACACACACACACACACACACACACACAGTTGATTCACAGCTGTAATTTATGTTGTCCTTAACATAACAAGTTTGCAGTAAGAAAGCAAATCATGTGCATACAAGTGAGTCCCATTTTCTCCACAGTATTAACAAGACATAAACACTTGTACATGCTCATTTCTTTGCACATGTGTTTCTTATGCATTTAGTCCAATTAATGATTACTCAACCTTTTGTTTGCACCAATGCAACTCTGTCTTCTCTTTGTATTGTGTTCATTCTTCTTGTATCTGTACTGTAATCTTAGACATGCAGTCTATAGTGGGTCTTGTATCATTGTCATTTAAATGTATGGTAAAATGTATATGACAGTGAAATACATTTTTCAACAAAGGCAGGAGAGTTTGGAAATTTGTGAGGAAAAATTATAAATGAGTGCTGTTTAATTCCATTTAAAAGCTTGATAAAGTTACTTCTTCACTTTGTAAGTGTATCCTGGGTGACACACCCAATGCAGGCAAAATAGTCTGAATTGCCATTGTATCTTCCTTCTCCCTCTCACTAATAATTCACAGTTTTAGTCCATTAGTAACTAATATTGAGATAGTGCCTTCATTATGTTTACACCTGCTACACAAAGTCAAACATTTTGTATTCAGCAATTCTAATGATTTTACATGTCATTTGCATTTTTACCATGTGTAGACACCTGAATATGCATTATAAAAAGGTAACCGTGTAACTAGGAAGCTTGAAGGTGAGGAGACTTGTACATTTAGAGAAAACAGAAGATTGCTGTTCCTTTTGATTTAAGGCAGAAACCCACCAAAAGACTATGCCCAAAACAATCAGAAATAATAACTTCAATCCTACTTACTTCCTAAATCAACTTAAATTGGTCAGCTGGTGTATCCTAAAAAATCTACCACTAGATGAAGCTGTAACTTTAACAATAAATTCCTGAGCATCCTTGACTCCCATGCTCCTGGACATACTATAAAGACTAAATCTAATAATGCTCTATGGCTCAGAAAGAAAACTAAGATAACAATCAAACTTAGAAATATAGTCTGGACCAAATGGCGAACAACTAAAGCCCCCCTCGACCAAGTGAGATATCGTTAACTTAGAAATGATACAAAAAACTCATTTTGCTAGACAAAAAAAAAAAAAAAACTACTTACAGAACCTCCAATTTAAACACCAAAACAAACCCCAAAACGTTTGGGCAGGTATTAAACAACTTCTTCATCTAGGACAATCTACTGCCCCAGCCCCATCAAACTACACCCATAAATCCCTAGAAACTGTTGCCACTGCCTTTAATAACTTTTTCACTGAAACTATTCAGTCCTTTGCTAACCAGCCTACTCTAACTCTACCATTAACACACCCACTTCTCATTCCCCCTTTAACTTCCAACCTGTCTCTACTACTTTTATCCGATCCCTTATCAAAAAAGTAAAATCAATCACCCTTTGGTGACCTTTTTCGTGCAAAGTACCTACAAAAAGCTGCCGACATCATAGCATTCCCCATCTCTATCTTAATCAGTAGAACACTAACTGATGGAACTATCCCCTCAATCTGGAAAATATCCCATGTTATCCCACTCCACAAAGGTGGAAGTTCAACAGAACTGCCAACTACAGACCCATTGCCATTCTCTCACCACTAGCCAAATTAGAACGTTCTGCTTGCCAACTCTCAGCATGGCTTTAGGCCACATCACAGCACCACATCCACCCTCCTTTCTTTTACAAATACCATATTCCAAAATAGGAACAACAACAGGCTATCTTCAGCCCTATTTCTAGAACTGTCGAAGGCCTTTGATATGGTCAACCACAAATTATTCATCCATTCCCTAAAATCCATCTCCCTAGATAACCATGCTATTCAATGGTTCCTATCCTATCTGAATGGCAGACAACAGACTGTAATATGGCAGGGCAAACTTCCACCCTGCTACCTCTCACCCTTAGTGTCCCTCAGGGCTTTATTCTAGGTCCTCTACTCTTTTCTATCTTCATCAACAGGCTTCATACTGCCATCCCTGATGCAACCTGCAATGAACATGCAGGCAATTCTACCCTGATCTGTACAGCCTCCTTCCCTTTAGATCTGCAAACCTTAACACAAAACACATCTAACACAGTTTGAAAATTGGCTCTCTAATCACTGTCTGTTGTTAAATCCCAACAAAACTAAACTGCTCCTCTTTACCACCACCACTAGATCCATCCCATTTTCCTTCTCCATAACATCCAACAATGGTACCTCTATCTCTGCAGATGACAACACTAAGCTTTTAGGAGTAATAGTGGACAAGAATCTCAGATTTGATCTGCATATCAATAAAACTATAAAAACCATTAATAAGAAGCATGGCTCATTATATAGAAGCAAACCTTTTCTAACTCCATTAGCTAGGATTGCAATTGCCCACTCACACCTACTCACTACCCTTGTATATGCCTCCCCATACTCTCTAATATGAGCAAACATTAACTTAGTAAGCTCTCTCACTGTTACAACCATATTGCCAGATTTGCCATAGATTCAACATATAGGGCACATTACTGTCAAACCTTCAGTCTTCTCAGGTAGCTAGAACTATCCAGTCTACTTCTGTTCAATCAGCTTATAGTAGCACACAAAATTCTGTACCACCCTGAAACTACTCCAGCACTTAAAAATATCATAAAACCATACAGTAATTCAAGGCAACTATGATCATCTAATAAACTGCTGGTCCAAACGCACAAAGCTATTAACTCAGCCGGCGACTCCCTGTTGCCAATGTCATTGGTAAAACTTGGAATTCACTTCCATCTAACCTTACCCTCGAACCTTCTTTAAGTCTCTTCAAAAAAGGCCTCAAATAGTACTTTACAAATGATTGAGTTTATCAAAGCTGATTGGGCTATCAATTAACATTTTTGTATTTTAATGGATTATGTGAGATTGTTTGTCAGTTCTGAAGAAGTTTGTTTAAATTAAAATGAAAGAAAGCGTTCAACTAACAAACTTGTATGGACAGTCATTTTTAGTTCTTTATTCACGTTTTGTTTTTAAAGTATTTTACTGAAAAACTGGCTTTGTCCCTGTACTAACCCTGATTAATCACTACTTATTCAATGCCTTATTTAAATTAATAGTGGACGCATCTCTTGCTCATAATAGCTTGCTGCAACCTGTTGTTTTTGTTTACTATTACACACTGTGTATATTGTGAGTACCTACTAGAGGGCTTTGTAAATATGTTTGACTCATATCTGTTATGTTGTATAAGTATTATCTGGAGCTTTTCTCCCCAGGCCTCCAGTGAAAATAGACATATATCCAGTCGGACTATCCTAGTCAACAAATGTAAAATAATAAATAAATCTGCAGAATAGGCTTCTAATTTTGCTAAGGTATGATTGTATTTTTGAAGTACATTCGATATTTTGTAACATGTTACAAAGTGAACAGTTCTCAATCTCTTAACATAAAAAACTGTACAAAGCGAAAACTAATTGGGGGACAAAGCCCCAAAAATAGGGACACATTTTAAATATTGCTCTTAGAAACTTACAAAGTTGATAGAATAAAAGGTATTGCATTGCCATGCATTTTCTGAAGGATATGAAGTTTGAAACTCAAATGCCTGTCATTATTTAATGAATTCAGTCCTCAGTGATTCACCAGAAAAATCCAGAAAAATCACAAATTTTATGAGGAACAGACCAAAAATATGAGGCAAAAATCTGTATATTCTGTGAAAATCTGGACAGTTGAGAGGTTATGCAGTAAAAAATGAAACTTTTATCTGTATGCACTTCTTATTGTTCACTGTTGACACAAGCATTTTTGGCAGGCATTTAGAATTTTCAGGTAAACAGGTTATTAACTGTCATCACAAGTGTTATTGTTAAAATTGTTACTTTACAATATTTTATGTTAGTTCAAAGAAATGTAATGTACTTTGTCAATGCCACAAGGTGTGATGGCTCAAAGACACCCCCAGGGAAGTGGTGGGCACAGAAACAGGTGACTGAAAATAATATAAAATTAACTTTTCTGTTGTAAATGTGTACACATTGTGAGAATTGTGTTGAAATCATATATAACAATTGAATTATGTGGTATTCCTTGGTTTGTACAAACTTTCATTGGGTTCTTGCTTTGGGAGTGGGGAGCCAAGTACCACTTGTCTGTTGCCACAACAAAATGTGTTTTAAGACATTTTCTCTTGAAAATGTGTAGTCATCCTGTTATTTCATAAGGAACAATGCATTACAAAAGTGATATTTCTTCATTTGGACCAAAAATTGTTTTGTCTATGAGTGTGATGTCGAACAACCACATTACCTAAAATTTTAATAAATGGAATGCATGTCTCCAAGGCTTAATGTTGAAAATATGTGTATATAAGCAGGAATTTACTTTGGTGATACTCATATATTGTATCCTTTTCTGTTTTATGTCACATAGGACTATGGCACCCAAGAGTACAATCCACATAAAGTCCCTTTCAGTGACTCTGAAAATGAAGTAATAGTGCAGGCGTTCAAGTGCCATGGTGCCTTTCGTTTTAGAGGATATGGGGATATGGCTGCCAGAATGCAGATTTGGAACCAGTTAGTGAATGACTTCAATTTAGTAGGGGTCACACCAGGACTTATGATCAAGTGCATCATAGGGCCACTGATATGATTTCATCAGCTAGGAGATGAGCAGCTGCAGTTATTCATGAACAGCTGGCTATGGGGCAGGACTGCTATGAAGCCACCACTGACACCAAATAAAGAGTTACTGTCCACTGTTAGAGATCCAGAGAGCTCAGTGGAAACTGCACACCAACATGTGATTGATATTGGTGCTGATATGTCTAGAAGGACAAGTATGTGCCAGAAGGAGCTTCCAGTTAAGCTTACATATGTTGAGTTTTAAGATTTGCATGAATAGGGAAATTTAGAAAAAATGTAACTAATACTTCCTGTGGATATTTTTTTTAAGAAACTATTGATAAATTAATAGATTTAACAAAACACTTATTCATTACACATGGGCTGTGGGTGGACATGTCAGCCAAGTTTCAGTTAAGACTATTCTTAACAGACATATAGGGAAAATTGTGTGTTCACTGTCCCCCTTTGTTATTGCAGTTATGATGTTTAATTTGCATCCTTACCTTGCTTCATTTCTTCCAGGACTATCCTTCCTACCAAGTGTGGAGTCATCTGCACATGGTAAGTCAAACATTCTTCTTGGATTATTGATGACCATTTGTCAGATATATACATTTACCTGCATGAGAAAGGTGAGCATAATGAGTGTCTGAATTGCTGCACCATGTACAGTAGTCAGACCAGTATTAGTTTATCATATAACTTGTTTTAAATATTTAGTGTAGTATTAATTTTGTTCCTCTGTTTATTGCTTATAATCACAGGACAGGTGATCCTGACAGTGAAATGTAGGACTCTTATCACCTGATGTCAGAATATCGGTAGACTCTGATGATGATGGTGGCCTAACAGAGGCAAAGTCATGGGGTGCAGAGGTTGAATCTGACACTGAAGTTGACATTCTGCCATCTGCTGTATTTCCCTCAGACACAGTCAGTAGGCCTATGCATACCTATTCCACTGAACCCGCAGATATTGGACAGGTTGATTGTGACACACTTGTTCAGGTAGTGGGGTTACTTTGGCTTCAGTGTGGGTTGACTCTGGATGTAGCAAAAGTGTGGGTGAGGTGTCATGCAGGAGGGTTGTTAGAGGTGCTGAGAGGAGGCCTGTTGTTCATGCTCCAACTGATCCTGGTAAGTCATCATGTGCCACTCAACATATGTTTGGGGCCATCATGGAGGTGCAGGCACATTCCACTAGGACCTTCAAGGATATGTATAAGGTTGTAGATGTGGCACAGGCTGAGGGGCATGACTGCCTCCACCATATAGTCAATCCAGTGGATTGGGTAAATGACACAATGGAATAGGCAGTACCTGTGATGGAACATCTCCTGGCAGAGGGACAGCATCCATGTGGAGGTAGGTTAGCAGCATCATCTGATGTTAGCTGACATAGCCATGCCTGATCATGTTCCTGTAGTAGTACTTCTTCCACTGCTCCATCAGTGATTGAGGTGTCTATACCCAGAAGTGATAGGCCATAGAGTGGTGGCCCTGGGTGTACTTATGAGGAGAGCTGATCCAGCAGACATCAATCACATTCAGGTATCAGCAGCACATCTGATCATGGGCATAGACATGTCAGTACAACTCCTGGTAGAGCCAGTTCTCACAGTTGGGGTGACAATGATGAACTGCCACTTTTACCATGCACTGCTCACACCTGTCCAAAATGTCAGGATATAGAGCTAGCACAGAGCTTGGCTGTGTTTTGGCAGACACTCACACACACGTTTCAGCATGAGTGCCCATAGAGGCACACGCACATAATAGTGCATGGTTCATTTGTGAGGCTTACAGCTCATTCTGTCTCAGTAACCATTTGATAATTTATCTACATTTCTGACTACCTGTCATTCTTACTCACATGCACTCACTGTCTTTTGTGTCAGCCTTGGCTTCCTGCCCCACCAAGCAACACCCTGTCCAAATGATGATAACTGTGCTGTCTCCTTGAGTCTATCTTTTATTTTCAGGAATACACACGTATTTTGTCTGATGTACAGGGTGCATAGCTGATTGAGTGCTTACTATATATGTGTTTGTGATGGTCTTTTGCAAATTGTACTGTTTCTTACAGGTTTGTGTATTGTGTGTATCTTTGATACATGAGGCCTGTTAGTCGATAGAAAACACATTTATTGACATAAATCAGTGCTGTCACATATTGATGTCATTGCTGTAAAATTCACCCACCTTCTACTTAGGTACATTAGCAAGTAACAGTATGCAAGGATCTGCCACTCATTTGTGTTCTTAGCCATTTATTTTCATATCCATGTTTAATACTTACCTTGATAGTCCAACAGTTGCAAGTGTTTTAATTCAAGGCTGACTCTGTGTGATGTTGGCAGTACACAGCCATTACATGGGTAAGTAAAGGCTGTGAGCATTGCCTGGCATCAATTATACTGTATGATTGTGTACAAGATGAAAGTTGTACCCCCTTAAGTGGGTAGTATGTGTGCTATCCATTGCATCCTGGCCAGGGTGAGTGTATATTGTGCATGCCTACATCTACCGATACCCACAGAGGCTGGAGGTTCCCCCTTTAATTCCTCACCTGTGTGTGGCTGTGGTGACCGTGTCAGTGGTGGTGAGATGTGTGCCCCTTCCCCTTAATGTTCCTGTTGAAGCTGTTTTTTCAGGATAATATTATGAAGGATAGCACAGACAGTGAAAATTTCAGCACAAGTACAGGGATTGTACTGCAGGGCTTCTTGATGTATCTATGCACCAGACCCAAGACTTCAACAGCCTAAACACAAACTTTGTGATATTTATTGTTTGACCAAGTGCCTCATTATAGAATTATTCAGTGGGTGGGTACACATTTCTGATGGACTTCATCAACCATGGTATGAGTGCATACCCTGCATCACCCAGTAAATGACCATGTGGCATACCCCCAAGAAAACCTCTGATAGTGTTTAGAGTTGTGCTAGATATGGGAGTCATAGTAACTGCCTGGATTCTCAACACAGACATTTAGGATGATTCCCTTAGCGTTACACACAACCTGGCAGTTAATGGAGTGGAAGCCCTCCCTGTTTATGAACACCTTTCCCCTGTTCCCCAGGTGGTGCTTTGATCTCAAGGTACATGCAGTCTATGGCACCCAGGACTTCTTGGAAGTGTGCTATAGGGTATAAATCCTACATACTTGTAGCGCTGTCCTCAGGTGTACATGGAAAATTTATGTAGTCACTGGCATGTTGTAGCATAGCATTCAGGAATTGATGAAGGATCCTGGGTGCTGATGCTTGTGCTACCCCCAACATATCCCCTGTTGGTTTCTGGAACGTTCCTATAGCTAATATCCCAAGAGCTACACATACCTTAGTTTCCACAGATATTGGTTCCCCTCAGTTTGCCCTTGCTCTCATATGAGGACGACAGAGGCTGGAGAGTTCCTGTACTCTGCCTCTGTCCATCCTGTAGTGCTCTACAGTTTCTATCTCATGTAGATCATAAAAAGCTAAACAGGGTCCAAACACCCTTCTCTTTTTTTGTCAAAGGTCTATGAGCAGCAGCAGCATAGTCTTGGGTTGTGTGGAGTCATTTCTGAAGATGTATTCCAGTAGGTTTTGGAATTCAAGGCCAAACTTGGCACTGAGTGTACACAATTGCCTTATAACTTGTTGAAAAGCTCCTACATTGAACTGGTTGATTACAAATTATGCAAAGCAGCAAATCCACTGTATAGAACAAACGGACACCACATGAAAGTTTAAATATTCATTTGCATTTATCTTGATTATACCTTCTATCTAATACAACTTTATAGTTCACATTGTTGTTCAACCCAGGGACTTTTATAGGCATGAAAGAGTATTTGCCACTTGAATTCTTTAAAATTCAACTCACCCTCTCTATCCCCATTAAAGTCATTGAGTACAAAATCAATAACTGTAAAATAATATTTCCTGTAATTTTTGCATACTGAAGCATGTTTTTTTTTACAGTTACTGATTTTGTAACCAATGACTTTGACTGACATTTGATGATTAAACACTTTTACTGTGTATAGGTTTTCATATTAGAGAATATCTCGGTATGTTTTTATATGTGTATACCACTTTAATTCTTGTATTCTTACAAGGATTATTATGCTAATTGAATAATTTATTGAATAATTGTATGGGTTTTTCACTATATATTGGCATTTTTTTCTTGTAATTGGTGTTCTAATGAAGACCTTTGTTTTGGTCGAAAGCGCTAAACTGTGTGTGTTTGTGTAGATAAAGTATTTAAACTTTTGTGTGGTGTCCCTTTCTTCTATAAAGTGGATTTGCTGCTTTGTTTCTACTTTTATACCACTTGTATTGAGGCAATTGAGTGTTTTTTTCCTTAAATGATTACAAATTATAGTGATTGTGCTGTAATTAGCATTGTGATATTTACTGTGTTTGCACGGCTCTAAACACTGTGTAGAGCTACTTACTGAATACAAATCAGCACGCCTCCATGGATGTGCACACCATGACTCACACATGGTTTTAGCAATCCATGTATTCTTTATTGAATCTGCACTATTATATTTAACAGAACTCTTTTTCTAAAATTCTGATTACACAAATAATGGTGCTGTATTCAGCCATGTAGCAGTTACCAACACAGTTCTCAATATTCTGAGTTTAATGCCAGTGCCATTAAAGTGATACTTGTCTTCCAGGCTGTAATGTAGTAGCTCTGCCAGCCCACCTGAATTGTCTGAAACTTCTTAGTTTTGCAATGAAGCCCACACCATTTTATTATTGAAGAAATGTAGCAGACCTTTGCAAGTAATATATTTTTGGACCTTATAAATACCATCTAAAATGATTTTGTTTTGGCAGTCTTTAAAATATGTAGGGTTCCCTAAATCTTTTTCTCACCATTTCCTCTTTAATTATACCCCAAATCAAAATGAGTAGGAAAACTGAGTGTGCTTATTAATGAGAATCCATTTGGTGTTTCAGTGAATTATTTGCTGTAGTTATTTAATAAATAATTTAGTCAATCAATATTTATAATATAACTTTTCAAAGCTCCAGGCACAGGGCATACTAAAAATAAAGAAATAACTAAATAAAAATATGACAGTTATTCAAAACTCATATTTGCAAGTACACTGCCATTAAATGGACTTCAGCAAAATTGCAGTTCTTAAATATAAATATGGAATTTCATCCTGACTTAGAGGCATATTTTTTCCTGCAGGTGAGCCCTCCATAACTCCATGTTTTTGGCTATAATATCTACACCTCATTTAACTAATATAGTCAGTTGCAATGTCATCACATCCTCAAGAAAATATTTAAAAAAAATTCAATTGCGATGACTCTAATGATAAAGGTCTGATGGGTTTTTTTTTCTGGTTTTAAGGTATTAAAATTTTTATTGTGTTTGGTTGTGGTCAATGGAAACATTTTTGAAACAGTTTAATTGCAATGTACTACTACTGATCACAACAGATAGCAAAGAGACCACAAAATAAAAGTAATCCCGGGATTCGATAAACTCCCTCTAGGCTTCGCACAAAGCCTACACAGAGTTTACATGTGTGCTCAGTGGTGCACGGCAAGCAGCAGGGTGCATTGCATATTCATGACATGTACCATGTTTAAGCAAAGTTTTGTGGTTGGCAACAGTGTTGCAGGCCAGAAAACCATGTAAGCGAACATGGATAGTACTCCTATTTAAATCAGAACACTGATGGTTTGTGGTTTTGCATGGAATGCCACAATGATCACCAGGACTTCACAAATAGCTGTCAACCTCTTAGTGCAAGACATCTGGATAAAGACCAACACAATTGGGGAGGGGGCAATGACCCAGAAATAAGGACATATTTGATGTATAGAAATCTGGAAGAATAACCAGGGGTTTGTATTAAGATACATGTTCTGAAAGATTTGAAGTATGAAACTCAAATGTGTGTAAAATTGAGTCACATCAATCCTGAGATCATCTCAATGATATGGCAGAAAGCCACAAATTTGATAAGGAACGCATCTGGACATTGTGAAAATCTGGATAGTTGAGAGGTATGTATGTTAAGTAAATGGTCCAGAGTATGGGACAGTGTATCTACAGTGAAGAGTACTGCGTCCCATTCTTGACATTCTGTACTGAAGTTATAAAAATGATCTGTAACGGTATGTGGACTGCCATTGTAAAATAAACATGCAGGAGAAGTGTGTGTATTGAATGGCGACACATGAACACAGGAAAAGAGGACAGGTGAAGCAACCTAATGTATAGCTAATAAGGGCATGTCAATGGAAGATGGTTGTAGTAGCAACACCAATCATATATCATTATGGTACAATAGGGATTGCACAGTGAAAATGTGCATTATGTGACTGTCACACAAGGTAATATTACAATAGGGAGGATGTCTGTGTGAGATAAGCATCCTTACATGAATAATGCAGAGCACATCTATCAGGGATATGACACACAGTTGGGGTAGGGTGCATATTGTAACTGTGCAAACGGATTGCCTAAATTTGAATGTAATCTCAGCAGAGATCTCCAGCAAGTGGGACACAGACAAAGGCTCACAGACAACATTAAAAGAACCAACCACAATCATGGACACTATCAGAATAATACCACCAGTAATCCCATGCCTCTGACATAACATATGTGATTTACAGTGATCAGACATGTTTCTGCACAAACACACTTGTACAACTGCTATGATATGTCCACACTCTTTGATGGTAATCACACTCTCCTGGCACTGTAACATCTGCCGGAGGTGTTAGGAGGGAGACTGCTATACCTGTATGCAACATTTTGAGCAATACAGGCTAGTTGACTGGTGTGCATGGCATATATATATATATATATATATATATATATATAGAGAGAGAGAGAGAGCGCACAATCCACACTGTCATAAATGTTATTCATGCCATTAATGTTGCCAAACACCTATGTATGTACTATGTGTATCACCAGAACAGGTAGCACACATGTATCTGGTGTAAGAACTTGATGGGGATCCACACCATCAGACAATAATGTTTATGTCACAAAAAGAATATTTAGGTATGGTTAATAAGCTGTGTGACAGCTCACTGTGACAAAGGTGGTACACTTTAATTGCACATCAGTGGAAGATGTATAGGGACGTACATGATAAAGGGTACATTGGTACATTGTACTCAGTTATTGGTGTGATGAAGGCTGGGAACTTTGGAGGTTTATGGCCTCTGATGTGGATGATCTTTACATACTCAGTACTTGTGTTACACATAAGGGTGTAGTCAGCACTGTGACCATATGCAGGTGGATGTTTCACTTACCATCTACCCCAGGACACAAGTCACATACCTATTGGTCTGAATATAGGGCATGGTGTCCACATTACACTTGAGTTGTGTGTTTGTTTTCCTGATGTAACAAATTCCTCCATGTTTTCTTGTAATTGCAGGTGTTTTCATGAATGTGGCAGCAATCTTTGGTATGTGTTGATACTGTCTGTATTATACTAATATCACAGTTCTAGTCAATTATTGTCCACAGTCTGTACTCCTTCAGGCAGCTGTTTGGACACAGGATGTGTATGCCATCTATCATGTCAATCACTTAAATAATGGACAGGAAAGGGCATAGAAGACAGCCCTGATGTACAGACCTGATCACTGGACCTGAGATACAAGACAGTTCACACATTTCAACAAGTGAGATGCAACATATGTAATATTCTTGTCTACCCAGTTGGGCATATGGCTGTTTATGGCCTCATCTGACAGTGCTAATTGAATACCTCAGTGTGGATCTATGTCAAATGCCTTGGTCTGGTCAAGTTCCACAGGGTGAGAGTGTTGTCATCATGCATGCCCTTGATGACCCCTTTGAGGACATCTGTCAGTTGTAATTGACATGATATAGCATTAACAACTCACACAGGTTTGTTGCACATAACCAAGATATTATTAGTGTCCATTTAGAAAGGGTCCATGATGACATGTCAGTCTGCCTCACAGTTGAGGAGAGTCAGGATGTGTCTATACATGTATGCATCAGGTGCTGTCTCCCCAACTCAAATTGATGCATGTTGATGTACACCCTTCTATGGGAACATCACCAATGTGGAGGGTCTGTTGAAGTGTGTATTCAATCATATCAGGAAGGTGTATGTGCTGAGTCACATCACAGGTGATCTGTGATGTTGTCACATCCCATGGATTCTGTGTGATAGGCCTGGATGAAAGCAAGACAGTGCATACTACCAATCTTGATCTGGCCAAGGGTTTTGACTCAATTCCCCATGCAGGTATCATTGAGAAACTTTCCCAGCTGGCAATTAACCCTTATGTCACTAGATGGGTAACCAAGTGTCTCACCAACAGAACACATACTTTGAAAGTTGATGAATCAACTTTTACCAGTAGAGCTTTCACCATCAGCATATCCCAGGGATCTTTGGTTGGCCCTTTACTGTTTGGAATCTATTTCTCAACAGTTCAGGCTTAAAAATTTGACTTTTGACTTACAAGGTTTGCTGATTCTTGCATATTGAGTGCAATCATTGAGTCCACCAATGCTGATAACATACTACAGCAGGAGTTAACACAGATAAATGACTGGTGACAAAGCCACACGATCTACAAATAAAAGCAGAAATGTATCTTTATTTTGTCCTTCTAAAAAGTGGTTTTCCATGCTAATTACAGCATCGACAACAGTCCTGCTATGCTGAAACTCAGTGATGCAAACACTGGGAGCACATGTAGATAGCAATCTGAACTTTGGCAACCTAGTGTCCACAGTGATAATGAAAGCATCTGTTGTGCACATCATATGTCATGCCATCATACTCAGATCTTAGAATTGTATGATAACAGTGTACATAAACCTCATCAGAACACTAATAGAGTACAACACTTTGTTTTACATGTACCTCACCAGACACATGCAGCAACTGGATAGACCACAGGGGTTTCTCATGAAGAAAACACAGCGTCTACAAATCATGCCATGATGTATGTGGATAGACTGTAAGCCACATCACTGTAATGTGTATTGTATAGGATGAAATAACTTCTGCCTGGTCTTCAGGCCAGTCTCTGACCCTGCCATAGTGGGAATAGAGCATATCCACAAATCAGATATAGCTGATGACATCAGCAGTGTTTGTTGAGGAGGATATTGTAATAACAGTGCCCCACATGCTGGTGTAAGATGCTGTCTGTAATGTCAGGCAAGAGCAGAAACACACACACACACACACACACACACACACACACACACACACACACACACACACACACACACACACACACACACACACACACAGTTGATTTCAGTGAAAATAACCCCCTTACTTATCTAAGTACACAGGCTATAGCCCTCTGTATTTAAGGCAAGTACCACAGCTCAAGTCTTACTTGGAGTGTCTCAGGCAATACTTTGTAGCTGATGACAAGAGCACACACATGCACACACACACACACACACACACACACACACACACACACACACACACACACACACACACACACACACAGTTTACTGCAGTGATAATAGCTCTCCTACCTAAGTACACAGGTTACAGAACTCTGTACTTTACACAAGTTCCACAGCTCAAGTCTGACTTTTACTAGACTGCAGGTGAACTTATAGTGCATGACATCAGCAGGGCATGTTGGCGAGAAGAGGTTGGGAGGCCTGCATAGGTTCATAGCTTCATAGGTTCACAGAAGATTACTAGCTTAATGGTCCAAGGGTGTTTACAAGCCTAGCTGTGAGAAAACAAAATTACCCTTATTGAGCATAGTTAGATGGGTGTTGTTAATACAGCAATTTCGTAATCAGTGCTGCCTGGCCCTCTTCACGAGGGATATAGGTGCCACTCCAGGGGTCTGAATGGACAGATGATAAAATCAGAAAAAGGAGAGAAGTATTGCAGGAATTGAACTCATCTTCAAGTCTTGATGAGTACCTACATGAGGTGGACCATGTTTTTCACAAAATCTCACCAATATGACACTGATATATAGACTGTATTTTATATAGCATATATCATGGACAGAAGTAGGTTACAAAATAAAGAAGATAGCTGGGTGCACAAGTTCCAGGATAAAAATGGCCTAATCCTGGTAGATGCACTGCTACCATGACTGGAAAAAAATGATGATGTAGAATCCTCAAGATGTGGAAATATTCCTACAATGAGGCTAAGCCAGGCCCAGGGGTAGGATGTCCCCCTGTTGTAGAAGGAAGTTGCAGTCCACAAAAATTACAAATGCTGATAGGCCAAAAGACAGCCATACAGACCACAGTGTGGGGTATTGAAGATATGAAAGAAAGTATGTATTGTTGCCACTATGCAAGAAGCTCAGAATTTCTAGACAAAAGATATATGAATAGATTAAGAGAGAAATTAAAGGAAAGAAAAATACTTCCAAAAGAAAAACTGACAGAAGCTTCAAATAAAAAATTGTGTTCATTAATACAACAGATCGATGAAAAAAATATATATAGACCAAGAAACCTTGTGCTGTTTGGAAAAAGAAGTGACTGAGAAAGTGCAAAAATTGCAAGAACAAATTTATAGACATTTGAAGGGTATAAAAAGGTATATGGACATGACAAAGAAAGAGATCTGATATGGTGCAATATCTATGCAAAGGAGAAAGCCAAATTAAACAACACAAAAAAGGCACCCCCAAGGATGTTCAAAGAAAAATATAGGCAAAGATATCCATATATAGCAAATTTCACAATAAAAATATAAGATCACAAAGAGGGAATGTAGAACAGAAGATTAGTCAAGTAGAAGTCAAAAAATAGAAGCTGAGGTTATGTAGTATTTGCAATGTGAAGGATTCAGTGGAGAAAGTCTAATACAGGTCATATCACAGCATGATTGAACAAGTAGCCCCCAAAGTAAGGAGAAAGAAGAGGAGCAGGAGACATCGGAAGAAGAAATATGGACATGAGAAATAAAAAGAGATTTAATATGATGCAATATTTATGCAAAGGAGAAATCAAAACTAATCAATGCAAAAAGAGCAGTACCAAAAATATTTGAAGAGAAATACTGGCAAAGACATCCAGATATTGAACATTTTATTATACAAAAAAATAAGAAAACAGAGATGAAATGAAAAAGGAGGATTAGTAATGGAGAAGTTAAAAATATAGAAACTGTAGATATGGATTACCTGCAAAATGAAGGATTTTGTGTAGAAAATTTAACTATGATAACAACACAGCAGGATAGAGCAATGGACACCCAAAATAAGGAGAAACCAGTGGAGCAGGAAGCATCTAATCAGTTGACATATAAATATACTTTGGAGCCTTCCCCAGGAAACCAGTACAAAGGTTCAGTTGAAGCTATACAGCAAGGGAAAGAACAGGAAACCATGGCAACTCTGACACAGTCAATGCTGTGGAGTGATAGTCCAGTGAGTTCCCATATGAACAAACAGGTGACACAGGGTAAAACTGAAGAGAACGTGGCACAGGAAGAACCTCTGGAACTTTCTTTAGAATGCACACAGGAAATGGAGAACAAAGAATTTGGCCTTGGTATAGAAGAAAATTAACTAAGAGAAGAATTACTTGATTTAATATAGATTGCTAGACACGTTATGATCAATGACAGAAATAGATTGTAGAAAGTCAATTAAACCCCAAAAGTTAGAAGTTTGATAAAACAAATAAACACAGTAATAGGACTGTCCATACAGATTCATGCAATTGGATACATTACTGTACCGCCAAATTAATAACAGATAAAGTCCTAACACAGGAACAAGGGGTAGTAAGGGAAAGGATGAGGAAAATTCAAATAATATCATGGAAGTATCGAATAGAGAAAACTACAAAGCAATCAAGACAAGAATATTCAAAAAGATAGATGTGATAAAAGCAATGCACAGTATTATGATGGATCAGGATTTATCATACCCTATCACAAATAATAAACTAAAAATATCAGCACAGCCAAAAAAACTAAGACGGCACTAAGATAAATATAAAGGAAAAGTACAAAATAAGCAATTTATTGATGTCCCAAAAAAGTTTTATATAGAATTAGGAAAGAAGGTAAAAGGGATGGAAAGACCACCAAAAAAGAAGAAACAGATACATTTTGGAGAAGTATTTATAAAAATCCTATGGAACATAACAAAGGTGCTAAATGGATAGAAGGAAAAAAAAAAGAAAGAATGAGAAGTTCAAATGTACAGGATATGAAATGGGATGATGCAATGGCCAGAGAGATTGAAACAATGTTAAGAAAAGCCTCTAATTGGAAAACCCCATTCCCAGGTGCAGTTCCTAACCTCTGGCTAAAAGTGTTAACATCTTTGCACGAAGATTTAGCCATGAGTAAGAACTATTTACATGCATAGCCTGAACAGACACCAGCCTGGCTAACAACAGGAAAAACAATGCTCCTACTTAAGAGTGAACCTGCAACCTGCCCTAAAAATTATAAACCAATAACTTGCCATCCGATGACGTATAAACCATACACTGGAACTGATGTCAACAGAGTTTATAGTCATTTAGAAGAAAACTCAATTATGGCAAGAACAAAAAGGTAATAAAAGAAAGTCATATGGAACAAAGGATCATTTCTTGTTAAATAAAGTCATAGTGGAGACTGTAAAAAGGGGAAGAATCTAAGAATGGCATGGATAGACTACAAAAAAGCACTTGATAGTATCCCACATTCATGGATAAAAGAGTGCTTAAAAATGTATAAGATACACCCTACACTGAAACTACATCACAGTGACCATGAAACAGTGGCAAACCACTTTGCAGTTAAGACATGATAAAAGACAAATTATTATTCCAGGAATAAAAATCTAAAGGGGGATATTCCAGGGTAACACTCTGTCACTGCTTCTCTTTTGCCTTGTCCTTAACCCATTAAGCTGTCTGCCTAACAGATTAGGTCATAGTTATAATTTGTTCCCAGAAAGTAACAAAGTGTAAAGACTTCTCTTCTTTTTGTCGATGATTTAAAACTGGATAGCTCATCAGACGAGGAACTGAAAGCACAGATGCAAGTATTCAAAACTTTTTCAGATGATATAAGAATGTCATTTGGTCTTGATAAATGTGCAAAAGCAACCTTTAAAGCAGGAAAGCTGCAGCACCAAGAAAACATCACAATGTGATATAAAAGAGCTTGAGCAGGACGGAGTGTATAAATATTTGGGAACTGATGAAGGATCAGCAATATAACAAGGAGTATTTTAGAAGACTTAAATTAATCCTGAGAACACAAAGTTCAAGCTGTGAACCAATTTGCTCTTCTTGTCATAACTTACAGTTTTGAAGTGATTGACTGGCCACAAAAGGTATTGGATAGGTTAGACAAGAAAACAAGAAGGATGATCATCCTCATCATATGATTTATAAAAATCATTACATACCAAGATTATATATTCCCCATTCTGAAGGAGGTATGGGCCTCCTTCAAATTGATTACATGTATAGATCTGCAATCATGGGACTGCATACATATCTGCTGACCTCAAAAGACCCAAACATAGTGAATGTTTTGAAACACGAGGACAATAAATCTAAGATGATTTCCCTTCTGCAGCAAAGTTGTAAATATATCCCTGTATACTAATGAAAATGCTTGGAAGTTCTTACATTTAATTATAGATATATAAGATCTCATTTATTCAATACTTTTAAGACATAAGTTGTATGAAAAAACATACATGGTTTCTTTCGGAAATCTTCTATTTTGCATGTTTTGAATTATGTGTATTATTGAATTAGACCACTTGAAGGTGCTATTGACCACATGTTATATATTTGTTATGCCTTTTAGATGTTTTAGTAGTGAGAGCTGACAATTGTTCTCATTTTTAATGATTATATTTATAAAAAACTTTTTATGCTGGATCTTAAGGTCGGTATAGTGGCAAGTTGCAATTTATTTAGATATTTTATGGTCAATATTGTGTATCTTATGGTAACTTTGAAGAGGTTATTAAAATTGTTTTTTAATTAAAGAATTAAAATGCTAAGGGAATGATTGTTCATACTGGATAGGAGGTTAATGATTACTTATATACTTACATGTATCTGATGAAGTCTATTACTGTAAGACAAAAATGCAGAGTGAAGTGGAGTGTTTATGTGAAGAAAGACATGTTTTTATCATCTTACTGGCATTTGTCATTTTTCTTCTTGTGGTGCCAATCAATGTTTGACAATTATTTACAAAACTTCAGCTAGTCATGCTAGCACACATAACAATATCTGATATCCTCACCCCCCCCCCCTTTGAAGACTCAGGCTAGATTTTCAAGTGACACTAGGAAATCATCACTTGAGAAAAATGGAGCTGTCTGGAAACATATCAACCTATACCCTGTCTTGCGAATCCATCTGCACTGGTATTACTGAAAACAGGACTGGCTAATTCAGGGAGTCCTCCCAAAGCCCCTTTAAGCTTTTGGAATGCCTGCTCATTGGCTGGGGTCCACACTATCTTATCTGGCCTGTTTTCCCTTATCAGATCCATAAGAGGTACAGCTATTGTACTATAGTTTGGCACACATTTTCTATAGTACTCTGCTGTCCCTAGGAATGTTCTCACTTGCTTTCTGGTAACAGGGAAGGGCCACACCTGAATAACCCGCACTTTGGCAGGTTCTGGTCTAAATGTACCCCTCTCTACTCTATGTCCTAGGTAGGTGACCTCTGCCATTCTCACCTGACACTTACTAGGATTAATGGTCAGCCCTGCTTGTTTTAATCTACCTAAAACCTTCCTGACGTGTTGAAGGTACTCTTGCCTAGAATGACTGTAAATGGCAATATCATCCATATAAGCAAGACTATAGCCTCTTGCTCCTATTAAGATATGATCTACTAACCTCTGGAAGGTTACTGGGGCATTCTTCATCCCAAAGGGCATCCTTATAAAGTCATGTAAATCAAAAAGTTGTTACAAAAGCTAACTCTCTCTAGCAATGGGAGTCAAGGGCATCTGCCAGTATCCCTTGGTCAGATCAATAGTGGTTACATACTTAGCCCCACCCCTCTGTTCTAAAGCTTCATCTGCTCTAGGAATGGGGTAATCATCTAACTCTGAATAACTGTTTAACTTTCTGTAGTCTGTGCAGCATCTTACACTACCATCTTTCATTGGTACCAACACTACTTGGGAAGCCCAAGGACTACTGGACTTCAGGATTATCCCCAGCTCCAACATCTACTTTATCTCCTTCTTCAAGGTTTGTTTGACTCACTCAGGCACACTATAAGGTGCTGACTTAATAGGCCTTTGGGGACCTGTATCCACATGGTGCTGCACTAGGTGAGTACACCCAGGTTTCCCACTGAATATGCCCCCAAATTCCTGCAACACTAACCCTTCCACAGAAATGTCAGTCTGAGCCTCACTGAGGAGATCAATCACCAGATACTCTCAGACTTCTCCGGCCATACACTGCAAATACTCAGGGCTAGGACTTTGTCTCCTGCCTTGCCTACCTTTTGACACTGCTAACAGGTCCTGCAGTACCCTGTTACATCCTTTGCAATCCCAGGCCAATAAAAGTTCTGCATAATGCATCTCTTGGTACATTTTATGTTCATATGACCTACAAAAGGAATGTAATGGAATGTGGCTAGAGGTGCCAGATGGCAGGCTCTCGGCAATACCAACTGTTGTATTAGCTCACTCTCTAAACCTCTCTCAGGGGTCCACTCTCTATACAGTAACCCTTTATTATCTGCAAAAGGGTTGTCATAGGCTATAGTTAGAGGTGCCAGATGGTAGGATCTGGGCTCTACCAACTCTCGTATTACCTCAACGTCTAGCCCTCCCACAGGGGTCGACTCTTTGTACAGTAACCCTGTGTTCAAGTATATAGACTCCCTCTTACCTTGAGTATCACATGCTTTTTTAGCTACCTTTCCTCAAGCCTTGTAAAGTAGGATCCAAAAACTGAGCCTGTCACAACTCTGTCTTTATAAACTGTCCCATCTCCCTTTCACAGGAAGCCTAGTATCCTCTGACAGTGGTGCCTCACTGTCAGCCTGGATACTACTACTCACCTCTGTCCTTGCAGTCACCATGTCCACGTCAACACCAGCACCTAACAGCAGCTGTGGATCACCTTCAGGCTCACTGCTACAAGGTAGCTCCCTCCCTGAAGTAACCACATCACCAGCCCCAGCTTCAGGCATAGGATCTGTCTGGGTCTCCCCCAGCCTACCAGGCCTACATGCCTGTTTCCAAGCTTGACTGCATATAATTGGATGCACACAAGGTATTACATTATCAAAATAAAATTAAGACATCTGCAAGGATATACTCAAACACACCTACCTGCTTATTCCCTTTTCCACCCTCCCAGTCAAGATGAACCCTGGCCAAAGGTATTTGTAATGGGGTCCCACCAAAAGTGCTGACTGATGTGGACTGCCCAAGCAAGTACTGCTCATCCTTAACCACTTTAAGCCTCACAATGGTTATATTAGAAGCAGTGTCTCTCTTAGTAGTGGCCTGTCTTCCATTCACTAAAATAGGATACACATTTTGGTGATAGTTTGGCACCTCTGTTGTTTCCAGACAACTTGCCACTGGCATTCTGCCAATTTTCACTTGCTGGCTCCCTCACGTTTGTTTCTCACCTTTGTACATGACCCCCCTGATTACATGTGAAACATCTAATCTCTGATCACAGTTCTCAGCTGTCCCAGATTTTGCCACAGATGTTACTGTAGGATTCATCAAAACCTACATGGTAGTTTTCCATCACATGTGAGTCATGGAACAATGACCACATCGGCACAGAAACTTGTAAATTCAGGAAGTGATGCATAGTGGAGCACACTCTGGTGCAAACAGTGTAAAAGCCATGGCATTCTTATTACTGGATAAGCAGCTGAAGTGCATGCAAATCAACCAAGGCAATGCACTGGAACTATTCAACAAGCTATAAAGCAATTGTGTAGACTCTGTGCTGGTGTTTTCTGTGAATTCAAAAACTTTTGCAATACAGCCATGAAAAAGAGTCTACATGGAAAGAATAAAATGTAAAATGTGTGAGATTTGCACAGAACTGGCCTTAACATGTGACAATAGGCTGGATGCAACAAAAGGAGATAAACAATAGCAACATAAATGCTTTTTTTGTGCAATAACACAAATGCAGCTTTGCTTCCCTGCCCCAAATGAACAGTGCACTTGTAAGTGATGCAAACAGATAAAAGTGTAAAAGTGTTTTCGAATCAAAATAATTATGAAAATCATTAAACAGTCTATTCATAGTTACATGTTAGCATATGCAATATGTAGCTGATGAAATGTAGGCATATCATCTAAAACTCAGTACTCCTCTGTGTTGAAGACAAAAACAATTTAGCTCCCCCTACAGTTTCTCTAGCTACACTGGTGTAGATTCAGGGCTATCAGCACGGTGAAGATGCAAATGAGGTCTGAACTCATTAGAATTGCTGAATACCAAAAAATTGCATCATAGTAGGGTTGTAACCATAATGCAGGCACTCCCTCTGTGTTTGTGTTTAATGGATAGCAACTGTAAATACTTACACAAGGTGGGTGTATCAGGTTAGACTTAGAAAGGGTTGCATATACATCTGTCAAGATTGGAAATGCAAGTAATCAGCATACAATTCATATGTTTTATTTCATTAACATTCAACATCTTCTTCATTTGTGACCAAACTCTGTTTTACCAGTCAGTTTTTTATTATTATGTTATTGTTGTTTGGCCATTGTCTGCATGATGCAGTGCTTAGCACAATCATGAGCAATGGAGGAATAGTGGAAGATTTGGCTATGCTTATCTTATTTGCATGGCATTGTGTGATAGGCAAAAGGGAGACCTTAAGAATGACTAGTACATACAGGAATGGCATGTAACTCTTGCAGTGGCAGCATTAAAAGACAGTTAGTACTGAGTCTGGGGAGTACACTTGCTACATAATTGACTCGGTAGCAGCAGGTATTAATACAGTGGTACACCACTTTTGGGGGCCAGATAGTACTGGTTTTAAATACATCAGTATCTAATACTTTTAACTACTTTTGATTTACCATTGGTATGCAATGGTGTGCAATGTCCACCATCATGCAATAATGCATTATAGAAAGGAAATGGGGACGATAGGACAGTAGTGAAATGGGGATGCTGAAGTCTGACAGTTATTATTAAGTCTCTAGAATACACCTGCTACTTAACTGACTTTGTGGCAGCATATATTAATGCAGTGATGGATTCCTTTTTTGGGGCCAGATGGTACAGGGTTTGAATACAGCAGTATCTAATACTTTTAACCACTTTTGATTTACTGTTGGTGTGTGTTGCTGTGTGATGCACAATCTCTTGTAATGATGCATTAAAGAAAAAAGGGGAAGATAGGACAGTATTGAAATGGGGAGCAAGCAGCGGGAAGAACAAATGGAAAGCAATACGGGAATGTGTAGGAGGGAAGTAGAAAAGAACCATAGCTATTCATTGCTTCAATAGTAAAAATTGATAATATATACAGAATATTAGCTGAATTTGGACTGTCACCTCCAGAGAGAGGGGTGACTACAACACAATCATGTTGTATAGCAAACGGGTTGTACACTTGTGTATGTATGTTTGGCAAAAGTGAAGGTCATGTCAGTCCAGAAAGCAAAAATATCTTTACAGGAATATAGTACACTGTATACCCACAGTCATACATTTAATAAGACATATGATAATACATAGATATATAAATAAAGAAATAACTGACACAATATTAGTGTCTCAGCCCTCATACATATAATTAATATCACCTACACTATGTCAAGTATTATAAGTGAGAGTGACTGTAATGGGAAGTGGAACAACAGTAAAAGTTTATGGAATATGCTGTATTTGATCCCAGGACCATTTGCCTGACAGTCCTACACTAACACCTCTTGCCACAAGGGATTGGAATAACAGCTGTTCATGTTTCACTTCATTGCTATAAACTGCAATGTCACAACAGTAAAACAAAGGTTGTACACACTGTACTAGAAGCAAGGACTATCTGTATTCTAGCCCTACACTCATACCTGCTGCCACAGGCAATAGCATTAATCGAACACATCAAGTTTTGATTTTTGTCTTTCTTCTTTCTGGGTGGATACTGATCTATTAAAAAAAAAAGGAGAAATACATAAAATGAGGGAAAGCAATCTATGACATACACAGTAGAAAATGTTAGTACACATTAGATATTTCTGCATAGGTCTGGATTTCAACCCTCACTCTACCTTCAGAAAACAGGATTGGTGCCTTATCCCTCCTTATCACACAAAAATGTTTGCAGCAAAGAACTAAAGTCATTCGTCATACAGCTAATTGCAACAAAATGTACACTGATATCAAACCATAAACTGTTATTTCTACATTTATTAAGTCAATTATATTTGGATGTAGTGATCACACAACCTGTTATGATTATTGCTTGTAAATATAAAACTGTGTTTTTGGTCATTCATCAGTTATCTGAACAGCACTCTGATGTAAGCAGTGTGCAAGTCATTCTATATCATTGGCCTTAAATTATGTGAGGATATTAACTGGGAATAATATGATATGCAATCATAATCAACTGAAGGGCAGGTTAAATGGCACAAATAAACACAGAATGCTCTTTTACGGTGGGGGGGGGGGGAGTTACTGTTATGGTACATACAAAGGGTCACTGTTCTTTTTGGGGGACAAAGCTAAGGTACTGTTATGGCATAAACAACCATAGACTGTTCTTTTGGACTGAGCAAAGGTGAGTTACTGTTATGGCACAAACAAAACTGGACTGCTCTTTTGTGGGGGAGCAAAGGTAAGTTATTGCTATGGCACAAACAAGGATATTCTGCTATTGTTACTCGTTTTGTTTTTCATCTTGCCTGTTGTTTGATCATGTGAGGGTTCTGAAGTCAGAAATTGCAATGTGTCTCATTACTTTCTAACTTCTCTGTTCAATGATTTTCTAGTACAAATGTATGGTGCTAAACTGAGGGTATGCAGTGATCATCAGTACTTTTGAGAGGTGTGACTGTGTTTATTTTTGATGCCTGAGGCCTAGAACTGATAAAATACCAAACAAGCTATCTCTGTTTGTTCTACAGACTAATGCATGCATACTTGTTTTTACAGGCAAGATATGCATGCTCAATTTGCTACAACTGTATAAAATACCAAAAAAGCTATTTTTAACTTTTAATGCTACAGTAACACTACTCTTCTGCTGCATACACACCACATACCTCATTCATCCTCACCAATATAGTGGCATGGGTCCTAACATTATCCTCCCTCTCCATGGCAGCTGTGAAAAAAACAAAACAGAACAGAATGCCATTATGAATACCAGTCTTGCCTATATTCAGCTTTTAAGACTTACAAGTACTCTCTGTAGCTGATAATTACCCATGAGTGGAATGTACGCTGTTCTAAATTCCTTGCTTCAAGCATTGAGGGTACCCTTCTTCCTCCTCTAGAAGTCATTGAGGTGTTGCCTACATTGTTCCCCAGTGTGGGGAATACTGGTCACAACCCGGGCCAAACTATCCTGTGCCTCTGACTTGTACTAGGACCCAGAATAGTCCCCCTGCAGCAACCTGACACTGTAGTGTTTCACTAGGAGTCTCATAAAAATCTTGGACTCTTGGACACCCCATCTCTGAGCCCTAAATTTCACACCCTCCCTACAAACACCTGCTATGTCTATCATGGATCAAGAGCAATGGAGACTGATGGTTTCCTGACAAATCCAGTTATCACATTTATTGGGAGTGTGCACACTGTTTGAAAATGTTGCGCACCACTTGCCATCACAAAAGCACAGCGTTCCTGGGTGCGCGATGGTAAGCAGTGCGAAACAGTGGCAAGCAATGCAATGTCAGGCTTATTTGATGTACAGGCACTTGTGTATGTATGTTTGGCAAATGTGAAGGTCATGTCAGTCCAGAAAGCAAAAATATCTTTACAGGAATATAGTACACTGTATACCCACAGTCATACATTTAATAAGACATATGATAATACATAGATATATAAATAAAGAAATAACTGACACAATATTAGTGTCTCAGCCCTCATACATATAATTAATATCACCTAATACACAAAAAGTGTATAGTCATCCCCTTTGGCAAAAACAAAGTGCCCACAAATTACCACATAGGTGGTAATCCATTAAGTACAGAAGAAGTAATTAGGGACCTGGGGACCCAAGTTGATAGCAATCTCTCATTTGACAACCACGTGGCCAAAGTGGTTAGAAAAACATTTTATATAGCCCACCTAATCATGAAGGGATTCACATCTAGATTAGGGGAGGTCATCGTGCCTCTTTACTCATCCCTCATCAGGCCCATAATTGAGTACAATGCCCTTTGGGATGTACCTTACCAAACACCTGCAGCAACTGGAAAGACCCCAAAAGTACCTCACCAAGAGGATCAAAGGGCTCAAACAGATGCCATATGCTGCCCGGTTAAAGAAACTCCAGCTCTACTCAGTGGCATACCACCTGCTCAGAGGTGACCTGTGCCTGATGTATAAGGCCATGTCCAACCCGAATTAAGGGACATGCTGCACCTCAAAAATCCAATCCCATCGAGCTACACTCGAGAGACTTGAACCTCAGCACTGAAATAAATAGGACATGCTGGAGGGACAGATTCATAACCCAGAGGCTCCCTTCACTCTGGAATAAAATCCCAGTCCAGGTTAGGCAGAGTCCCTCATTGACTCTTTCAAGAGGAATCTTGATGAGTGGATGGGAGATCGTAGGTTTACCCCGGGTATCACTTCTGTGTCACTGTTAGACAGAGGCACAGTATACTAACCTCGAAAAAGGGCATAGCAAAATTAATTTAAAATGGGTGGCGAAAGCCAAACATACTCTGGCTAGGCTTATAAATGCCCTAGGGCAGATAGCCTAGTATGAACCTATGAACCTATGAACCTATGAACCTATGAACCTACACTATGTCAAGTATTATAAGTGAGAGTGACTGTAATGGGAAGTGGAACAACAGTAAAGGTTTATGGAATATGCTGTATTTGATCCCAGGACCATTTGCTTGACAGTCCTACACTAACACCTCTTGCCACAAGGGATTGGAATAACAGCTGTTCATGTTTCACTTCATTGCTATAAACTGCAATGTCACAACAGTAAAACAAAGGTTGTACACACTGTACTAGAAGCAAGGACTATCTGTATTCTAACCCTACACTCATACCTGCTGCCACAGGCAATAGCATTAATTGAACACATCAAGTTTTGATTTTTGTCTTTCTTCTTTCTGGGTGGATACTGATCTAGTAAAAAAAAAGGAGAAATACATAAAATGAGGGAAAGCAATCTATGACATACACAGTAGAAAATGTTAGTACACATTAGATATTTCTGCATAGGTCTGGATTTCAACCCTCACTCTACCTTCAGAAAACAGGATTGGTGCCTTATCCCGCCTTATCACACAAAAACGTTTGCAGCAAAGAACTAAAGTCATTCGTCATACAGCTAATTGCAACAAAATGTACACTGATATCAAACCATAAACTGTTATTTCTACATTTATTAAGTCAATTATATTTGGATGTAGTGATCACACAACCTGTTATGATTATTGCTTGTAAATATAAAACTGTGTTTTTGGTCATTCATCAGTTATCTGAACAGCACTCTGATGTAAGCAGTGTGTAAGTCATTCTATATCATTGGCCTTAAATTATGTGAGGATATTAACTGGGAATAATATGATATGCAATCATCATCAACTGAAGGGCAGGTTAAATGGCACAAATAAACACAGAATGCTCTTTTACGGTGGGGGGGTACAGTTATGGTACATACAAAGGGTCACTGTTCTTTTTGGGGGACAAAGCTAAGGTACTGTTATGGCATAAACAACCATAGACTGTTCTTTTGGACTGAGCAAAGGTGAGTTACTGTTATGGCACAAACAAAACTGGACTGCTCTTTTGTGGGGGAGCAAAGGTAAGTTATTGCTATGGCACAAACAAGGATATGCTGCTCTTGTTACTCTCCTAGTTTTGCATCCTGTCTGTTGTTTGATCTTGTGAGGGTTCTGAAGTCAGAAACTGCAATGTGTTTCATTACTTTCTAACTTCTCTCTTTAGTGATGTTCCAGTACAAGTGTATGGTGCTAACCTGAGGGCATGCAGTGACCATCAGTACTTTTGAGAGGTATGACTGTGTTTATTTTTGATGCCTGAGGCCTATTACTTACTAATGGACACATATAAGTCAAATAAGTCTCTGCTATCACATGTTAAAGTAATTTCTGTAAAAATCACCCACCTTTTACTTGCTTACTGTACCAAGTGATGAAATACAAGGATATGCCATAATATTATTGAACAATGCACTCCATGTTCAGGACTTACTTTGTAAATGCAGCGGTTGCCACAGTGTTACATCAGGGTTGAATCTGTCTGATGCAAACAGTGCACAGCCAATACATGGGGAGGTAAAGGTTGTATGAGTTGCCTGGCATCATTGTTAATATATGTATGTGAGTAGGAGGAAGGTTTTAGTCCCCTAGGTGGTGAGCAAGTGTTCTATGGATTGTCTCTTAGCCAATGCAAGGGCATACTGAGCATGCCTGCGTCTACCTACACCCACAGCAGCTGGTGGTTCCCCTCTGACTCCTCATCTGCCAGTGACTGTTGTGACCTTGCCATTGGAGGTGAGATATGAGCCCCTTCTCCTGGCTGATCCTGCTGAAGCTGTTTCCTCAGGATAACGTTGTATAGCATGGCATGCACTGTGAAGATTTCTGTACATGTCCATGGATTGTATTGCAGGGATCCCTCAGATGTATCTAGGCACTGGAACCATGACTACAGCAGCCCAAACACACAGTCTATGACATTTCTCGTTTGAGTGTGTCCCTCATTATGACATTCTTCTGTGGGTGTGTGTGCATTTCTGATGGGTGTCATCAGCAATGGTTCCAGTGAATAGGCTGCATGCCCCCAGTAACTGACCTTGTGGGATACCTCCCAAGTAAGTATCTGGTACAGTTGAGAGGTGTGCCAGATATGTGAGCCGTGGTAACTGCCAGGCTTGCCAGCACCCATGTTCAAGATGATTCCCTTGGCATTACACATGACTTGATAGATGATAGAGTTGTAGCCATTTCTGTTAATGTAGATTGTACCCTGTTCCCCAGGTGGTGCCTTAATTTCTACATGACTGCAATCTATGGCACCCACTACTTCAGGCTAGTGCACTACCTAATGGAACTTACATATTTCTGGCCCTCTCCACAGAGCTACAGGGAAAATGTATGTGCTCACTGGTGTGTTGGAGCATAACATCCAGGTATTGGTGGAGGTTCCTGGATGCTGATACTTGTGACACCCCCATCATATCCCTGTTGGTTTATGAAAGGTACCTGCAGCTAAGATTCTAAGGGCTAAACATACCTTAGTTTCCACTGGAATAGGTTCCCTTCAGTTGGCTCTGACTCTGAGTTCAGGGTGGCAAAGGTCACAGAGTTCCTGTAATGTGTCGCTGTCTACCATGTAGCACTCTACAATTTCCATGTCATGTAGGTTGTGATAAATTAAATGTGGCCTGAAAACTCTTCTCCTTCTCAGCCTAGGCCTATTGGGAGCAGCAGCAGCATTGGCTTCAGCCTCTACCACATACAAATGAATTAACCCAGTAGCAGCAGCCCCTAACATTATGTCCATGTAGAGTTTCAGTGTCTGTACTCCAAAAGTTTTGACATCTGCAGGAAAAGTCAGCATGGAGTCTGCATGGATGCTTTATAGCTTGTTGAATAGCTCCACCGTGTTGAATTGGTTAATTAGCATTAATTTCAGCTGCTTATGTTATAATTAGCATATGTGAAACACAGACAAAGAGAGGTGCAAACCATGAATAATCTACATCATTATAAAAAGGTAAACTTATAACTAGCCAAACTGATGTTGAGGAGAGTTGTATATGTTTGGAAGACTGCAAAAATACTTTTTCTTCAGGATATTACTGTAGAGAGTACTGAACTTCAACAGGTATGCTCCCATTTCATCTCCTACATACTGCATATGCTGAAATGCATTTAAGAATAATGTGAAGCAAAAGCTTTTGCTCTTTTATCTCTATGCATTAGTTAGAGGTGTATTGATGGCATGGGCATGTTTGTGAAGCCATTTCAGAGATACACAATTGACAATGCATAAAAATGGAATGCTGTGTAATAAATATGCACAAATGTTTCAAATACATGTCTTTTGATAGCACTTTTAGCATTTCAAAGATGATTTGTTAGCAAAATGGATTATTTGCCAGTTCCTTTGTGGGGAGCTGTGTGGTAAATATGTACACATGTTTCAGGGACAAGTCCTTTGATAGCAGTTTTAGTATTTCAAAGATGTTTTGTTAGCAAAATGAGTCATTTGCCTGTTCTTTTGTGGGGATCTGTGTGATAAATATGTACAAGTGTTTAATGGGCAGGTCCTTTGATAGCACTTTTAGCATTTCAATGATATTTTGTTATCAAAATGGGTCACTTTCCTGTTATTTTGCCGGGGGGGGGGGTGCAAAGATGAATAACTGTTATGGCACAAACAAGAATGAACTGTTCTTTTGGGGGTGGGGTGAGTTACTGTTATGGCACAAACAAGGATATGTTGCTCCTTTTTTGCATCCTGCCTGCTGTTAGTTTTTCACATCTGTAGACTATTTTATGCTTCTCCAGTGGGTAATACTAACTGGCTACCTTTTCTGTTTTATTTGGAAACAGTTATTTTATAGTTATTTGATACTTATACTTCTGCTGTCTTTTAGGACACCTACAAGAATGCCACGCAGGCATGTCAGTCCATGTAAACCCCCTTTCACTGATGGGGAAAAGCAAGTACTCATGGATGGGTTTCTTCAACATGATGCTTTTCTCATGGAAAGGGGACTGGGAGATATGGCATGCTGGAAGCAAATATGGCAGTAAATTGTGCAAAATATGAATGCTGTGGGTGGCCACAGCAGAATATATGAACAGGTGTGTCACAGGGTCACTGACATGATCAGTACTGCATGTGCACAAGAAGCTGCAGTGGGCCATTACCTAATGGCTACCAAGTGAGGGTCTGCTAGATAAACCCCTCAGACCCCCAGTGGACAGTTCCTGACCCATATAGGAGATCTAGACAACTCCCAGGAGAGTGCAGGACAGCATGTACTGAATGTGGGTGCAACACCATATGAGACAGCAAGTACATCCCAGTTTGAGCTTCCAGGTAAGCTTAATTATCTGAACAGTTGAGTACTGTTCTATAGTAAAACAATTGAAATGAATAAGTTAGTTCTGTGTGATATGTCTTTTTTGGGGGAGAGATTGAAAATCGCTACAGTATAAGCTTAGATTGGAGTTGTCAGCCACATTCTTGTTGACATTAAAATAATGCACATATAAAATGATAAATGTATTAACCCCTATGTAACCGTTAATTGTGATGATGTTGCCCCTACCTATTGCTTAACTTCTTCCAGGACACCATCCAGACTACAGAGAAGTATCTCATCTGCAGATGGTAAAGAAAGCAATTTAAAGAAATATTGTAGTATGCAATGTTTATCTCAGGCCTGCTATGTGTATTGATGTGCTGTCTATAAAACTGGCAATACTATTAGTTTGTTAACATATATTGCACTATAGTAGTGCAGGTATTAATTTATTCCTGTGTTTCTTGCTTTATATCACAGGTGATCATGACAGTGGGAGTGTGGGCCCTGTGCCACCTGATTGTCAGTGTATCAGTAGGCTCTGATGATGATGGTGGCCAAAGTGAGGCACAGTCAGAGGATGCAGAGGTTGAATCTGACCCTGGGGTTGACATATAACCATCCCAGCATTTCCATTGGACACAGGCAGTAGGCTTATACCTAGATAGCCCTGTGAACCCACAGATATTGGACAAGTGGAGGTCAAGAACATTGATTAAGGAGGTGTGTCTACTGTGGCTTCACTGCCTGTTGAGTCTGGCCATAGCCAAAGTTTGGGAGATGTTTCACACAGAAGAATTGATAGAGTTGCTTGGAGGGGCTTACTCTCCCTCCTCCACCTGGTTCAGGTGTCACTTCCCATGCCATTCAGCTTATGTTTATGGCCATCATAGAGGCACAGGCATGTTCTCATAGGTGGTCCAGACAAATGTTCAGGGTTGTGGATGTGGCAGCCTGACATGCGCGACTGCTCCACCATGTTGCTGATACACTGGATTGGATGGATGACAGATAAGACTGAGGGGTGTCTGTGATGGACCAAGGGGTGCCTGTCATGGAATGAGCAGTGTCTGTAATGGAACATCTGCTGGGAGGGGCTGACATCTTTGTGGGTTCAGATCAGCCACATCATCTGCAGTCAGGCAACATGGCCTTGCCCGATCACATTGCATTAGTGGTAGTACTTCCACTGCTCCATCAGTGAGTGTGCTGTCCACATCCAGCCAGATGTGGCAGGCCATGGAGTATTGTCTTGGTCATCCCTGTGAAGGGAGCTCATCCAGCAGACATCTATTATGTTCAGGTAGCAGCACTACCTTGGGAGTGGAGGTGCCAGTGCAACACCTGCCAAAAGCAGTTCTCATGGTTGGGGTTAACAGCAACAAACTGGCACCTCTACCATGCATAGCTCACACCTGTCTAACAGACCAAGATGTAGAGCGAGCACAGAGATTGCTTGTGTTCATGCAGCCACTCAAACACAAGTTTCACTTGGATGACCCCTACAGACACACACACACACACACACACACACACACACACACACACACACACACACACACACACACACACACACACAACAGTTACTTATTTTGTCTCACTGGCCATTTGTTGTCTTATCCCAATGTCTGAGTTCTTCTCCTTCTTACTCACTCAGACACATTCACCAGCCTTTTGTGTCAGCCTAGGCCTCCTGCCACCCCCACACTGCAAGCTCTGCAAGTGATAAAAACTATGCCATATCCCTGTTTTCTATCTTTTGAATTCAGGGATACAAAAGCTGTGCCTGATGCTCAGTGTGCGCAGCTAACATAGTGCTTAGTATATGTGTATTTGTGTTGTTGAACTTCTCATCGTACCTTTGACTTATATTGTCCTTGGAAAATTAGACAGTTGATAGCATCAACATTTCATAACTGTATAGAGAATGCTCTTGTAAGGGTTGTGAAGTCAGAAACTGTAATGTGTATCATTACTTTCTAACTTCTCTCTGTAATGACCCTGACACATCACCCTGTTCAAGTGTTGATAACTCTGTCATATCCCTGTTTTTTATCTTTGTATTCAGGGACACAAAAGCTGTGTCTGATGCCCAGGGTGTATAGCTAACGTAATGTTTAATATATCTGCATTTGCTTTGTTGAACTGCTCATTGTACCTTTGACTTATATTGGCCTTGGAAAGTTAGATAGTTGTTAGCATCAAAATTTCATAACTGTTTAGTGAATGCTCTTGTAAGGGTTGTCAAGTCAGAAACTACAATGTTTATCATTACTTTTTATCATCACTCTTTAATGATTTTCCCAGACAAACGTATGGTGCACATCATAAGTCATACCATCATATTCAGATATTAGGAATTTATGATAGCACAGTAGTCAAACCTCATCAGAACGTAATACAGTATAATGCTCTCTTTTGCATGTAACTCAGCAGACACATGCAGCAGTTGAAGAGACCACAGGGCTTCCTCAGCTAGATAACACTGGGCCAACAAACCATGCTATGATGTATGTGGATAGATGAAAAGGCATGTCACTTTAACCTGTCCTGTATAGGATGAGGTGACATCTGCCAGGCCTCTAGGCCAGTGTCTGACCATGCTCTGTTGGGTGATTGCATATGCAAACATCTAAAATAGTTGACGACATCAGCAGTGTCTTTTGAGAATAAGGTAATAAGAGTGTCCCACATGCTGCAGTAAAATGCTCTTTGTAATGTCAGGCAAGAGCACACTCACAGTTGACGGCAATGAGAATACAACACCTACCTAAGTACACAGACTACAGAAAACAGAACTTAATGCAAGCACCATGGCAGAAGTCTGACTTTTGCAAGACTGCAACTGAACCTATAGTATGTGACATCAGCAAGAAATATGAGACAAGATTTTGGCAGGCTTGCATAGGTTCATTGCTTCATAGGTTCATATGAGGCTACTACCATAATGGCCCCAGGTTCATAGGTTCATATGAGGTTACTAGGCCTTAGGGCCTTTTTATGCCTAGTAAAGTTGTAAAGTTGTTCCCTTATAGACCAAGATATATAGTCCATATTTATGAATCCATGATCAACACTGGTTGCCCCTGTCTAAGATTAACATAAGCAAAACCCCTGGGCTAATTTTAAAATTTCCCATCCAGTTGTCCAAGTTATTCTTAAATAGGGTTATTGATGTGCTCAGTTTCATGTGAATTGGGAGTTTTCTACATAGAAGTGGCAATCTCTGGCAGCTATATCTGTCTCTCCAGCATGTCCTGATTATGTTGCAGGATAAGTTAAGGTCCCTACAGTGAGTGAGTCTTGACCTATGTAATGTGGGGAGGTGCAGCATTTCCATTAATGCAGGGCCCAAGAGTGCTCTGTAGGCCAGGCACAAGTTGCCTCTCTGCAATCTATACAATACAGAGTACAGTAACAAGGCCTTCAGTCTGTCCATGTATGTTATATTTTGAAGTCCCAAGATTTTCTTGCAGAGAAATGTCTTAGGTCTCTCCAGCTGCTGCAGGTGTCTGAGGTACATGCAAAAGACTGCATCAGCAGACTCACTTTCAACCAACTTGATGCCCAGAGGTCCTGGATACCCACATGTTCACTTCAACATCCCTGTGTCTTGTGTTAACTTGTCTGTCTGCAATTGCTTCCTCAGCTACCCAACTTACCAGACACAGACATACCTAATGCTCTGAATATCCCTCTCTCTCTGTCTGTCTCAAAAAAAAAAAAGGTCACCTGTCCCACAAAAAAAATTGAACCATACATAGCTCTCCATTTCATACATGTTCATAGATGTGTACTAAGCAAATGACCTTGGGACCTTTACAAGCCTAGACATAGAATTACTCTGGCATAGTGCCACCTGACTATAGTTCCAAGTGCCTCTGTCGAGTATAGCCACTGGAGTTATCCCCAGGGTGAATTTTCTGTTTCCCATCCACTCATCAAGATTTCTCTTGAAGAGGGTCAGCAAGGCACTCTGCTTGACATGTATGGGAAATCTAGTCCATAGTATGGGCAGTCTCTGTGTTATGATCCTGTCCTGCCAGCATGTTCTGTTAATTGTGGTAATGAGATTGAGGTCTTTGGAGCTTGTGGTGCGGAGGGTTTGGGATTTTTTAGATGTAGCATTTCTAACACAGCTGTGTCAGACATGGCTTTGTAAGTCAAGCAGAGATCTCCTTTAAGTAGGCGATATGAGACAGAGAATAGTTGGAATTGTTTGAGTCTGTCCATATAGGACAAGTGTTTAAGGCCTAGTATCCTCTTTGTGAGGTACTTTTGCAGCCTCACCAGTTGTTGCAGGTGTCTAGTGATGTACATGCCAAATGGGGCATTGAACTCAATTATTGGCCTAATAAGGGAAGAGTAGAGGGAGACAATGACCTCTTTCTTCCTGGAAGCAAAATCCTTAGTATTGAGATGTGCCACATAGAAAGACTTTCTAACCACAGTGGCAATCAAAAGAGAGGGCACTGTCAACCTGTGTTTCCCTAGCTCTTATAACGCCTTCCATGTTCAGTGGACTACCATCAATGTGGTAATTCACGGAAACCGGGTTTATCCCAAAAGGGATGATGACACATTTTTTGGCATTGAGCTTAAGCCCATGGTTCTGACATCAGTTGTTGATCTCAGTAAGGTCATTCTGTACGATGTCATCACTTGGGCAGTTAATAATAGCTCCCAACTTGCAATTGTTTGCGAACTTCGTCAGCCACAGTCCCTTTATGTTGGCATGGACTTGAAATAGATACCAAACAGTAGAGGACCCAGGACCAAACCCTGTGGGACTCCACTCATGACTAGTCGGCAGTCTGACTTGGAGTCAGCTACTTTCACACTGCGGGTTCTATCTGTGAGTCAGTTTGCAACCCACCTAGTGATATAGGGGTTGATTTCTAGCTTAGTGAGTTTTTCTAAGATTCCTGAGTGGGGAATGGTATCAAAGGCCCTGGCCAGATCAAGGTAGACTGTATGAACCACCTTGCCTTCATCCAGAGCTCTGGTGACTGAGTCAAAGAAGTAAACCAAGTTAAGCAGACATGATCTATCCTTCATAAAACCAAACTGTGTGGGATCCAGAGTTTAGAGATTCCTATATCCTTGTTTATTAGGTCCATGATGATGTGTTCCATAGCTTTGCATATCAGACTCGTCAGGCTAATGGGGCGATAGTTCTCAGGGTCTGTAGTCACTCTTCCTTTGTGGAGAAGGATGACTATAGCAGTGCACCATTCAGTAGGGATAAAACCTGAGGTGAAGCTGTGATTGAACAGGGCACACAGGTAAGGTGCCAGTTCACTCTAGTTCATGCAGAACATAGCCAGAGATATTGTCATGTCCCATAGAAGCTGTATTCTTGGCCATGGAAAGTGCTGTTTTAACCTGTGCAGCAGTAATACTGGGTGCCTAGCAATCTACTGGTATTGTGATTGGTCCTTTGGGGGGGAGAGGGGGTAAAGATGGCATGGAATTTATCGGCCAATATACTGGCAATATCTGTTGGCTCGGTATAGGAAGTACCATTGTGCAGTAGCTCAGAGCAAATCTGGGTATTGCCGTTGAGATTCTTTACATAACTAAAGAAAGCCTTGTGGTTGTCTTTACTATCTGCTGCAATTCTGTTTTCATAGCTAGCTTTAGAGGATTTGATGAGGGATCTCAACTTTTTGTTGAGGCTGATAAGGTAGTTTTTCCAGTCTTGGGACTTCACCTTCTTCCACATCAGTTTCCTGCTTCTGTTGTAGAGCTTGTTTATAGCAGGGGACACCAGATTGGCTTCCTTTTTTTGGAGGAGAGCATCTTGATTCTATTGGGTAAAGCAAGATCCATGCATTTGTGTACATGTTTGTACAGTGCATTGGTGTATGATTCGGCAGTCATACAACTATTCTCCATTTGCATGGGAGCTGTGAAGTTAGCCACCTATGTTTTTAGGAGTCCAATGTTAGCTTTGGACAAGTTTTTCATGGTGGTTACTTTTGTGCTGGGGGGGGGGGGTTGGAGGGATGTGGATTTCCAAGGTGATTAGTTTGTGGTAAGATTTATCCAGGGACGAGCTGACTATTGGTGTAGAGGAATGGTCACCAATGTTAGTAATGGCCAGGTCAAGGATGTTGATACCACTAGTGGGGGAAAGAACAAGCTGGTCCAGGGCATTGGAATTAATGAACTCCAGGAAACGTTGGGCAAGTGTATTGGTACATGAGTAGTTTTCCCAGTTAATGGAGGGGTAGTTGTATTCACCTAGAAAGAGAGTATTATGTTGGACCCTAATATTCTACAGGGTGCTTAGGAATGTGGAGTGTGAGTCTTGAGACATGGTTGGGGACCTATAGCAGGCTACAACCTGAATCACTGTCTTACCCACTGTTAGCGACACCTGAAGTATCTTTGATGTGTTATGTTGGGCTACCAGTCTGGAGGTATGTCAATCCTTTATGAATACGGAAACAACACTGTCTTTGGAGCTTCAGTCCAAGTTCTGGGGTCAAAAGGTGTGGAATGAGTTATAGCCTGGTAGTGCAGGGGTGCTTTCTGCTGCCTTAAATCAGGTCTCTGTTACAGCATAACATGTCAATGTTCTCCATTTTAAGGAGTGCTTTGAGTGAGTGCATTTTGAGATTTAGACTTCTAGCATTGAGCAGCATGACCCTCAGATTTAATTTGTTTGTAGCTGTTACAGTGGTAATTACATCTTTGGAACACCACCTACAAATGCACTATAGTGGTGGCAAGAGCCTTGGCCAGTATCCAGAAGCCCAGGGGTGACAGATGCAGGCATTCTCTGGCAAAGCATTGAGGTGTGTCAATGATGTCATCCTGGGCAGACAGATACTGGATCCCCTTAGAATGACACCAGAATCAATCATTTTCTGCTTGGGGTCAGGTAGTACTGGATTCAAATACAACTGACATACAAGTGCGTCTTCTTGACACACTTGTTTCAGTCAAATTGGCTATACAACATGATTGTGTTGGGGTCAGCCCTCTCTCTGGAGGTGACAGTCCAAATTCAGCTAATACTCGGCATATATTAGCAGTTTTTACTGTTGAAGAAATGGATAGCTGTGGTTCTTGCTGATGTCCCTCCTGCACATTCCTGTATTCCTTTCCATTTGTTCTTCTCCTGCTTGGTCTCCATTTCACCACTGTCTTATCTTCCCTGTTTCTTTTCTTTAATGCATTATTGCACAATAGTATGCTTTGCACATCAACCTGCAGAAACAATAATACTAAAGTACTTAAAGTGTTAGATTCAGTTGTATTTGAACCCAGTACCATCTGACCCCTAAAAGAATGTATTATTGCATTAACACTTGCAGCCACAGAGTCAATTAAGGAGCACATGTATTCCAAAGCCTCAGTACTAACTGTCAGAATTTAGCATCCCATTTCACCACTGTCCTATCTTCCCCATTTCTTTTCTTTAACCCATTATTGCATGATAGTGTGCATCAAGCACTAACTCAAGTCTAAAGCAAATGTAGTTAAAATTATTAGATACAACTCTATTCCAACTGAATACCATCTGACCCCAAAAAGGAACATATCACTGTATAAACACCTGCTGTCATAGACTCAGTTATTTATCAGGTGTATTCCACAGACTTAATACCAGTGGTGTCTCATCCTATTGGACTGCAGGACTGTACCCCCCCCCCCGAGCTGAAACCCCAAAATAAAAAAAAAAAATCCCATGCATGCATGAGTGGAACCTCAAATCCGGACTGCTATTTAACCAGTCTAGATTCAGAATAAGACAGCAGTCTAACAGATGCCCCAGAAGTCTATGCAGTTACAGGTCTGCAGTCTGTGCTCACACACATGTGTGCTTGGCATTCCGGAACAGAACAGAACTGGAACTAGCTGCTGAAATGGCATTGAGTCTTTTTATTTGCAGGTTATGCCTTATGAAGGAAACAGCAATTATGCAAAACAAACAGAGTGGATTACTTGCAGCTTTTGCTTTATGGACAAAACACAAACATAGCTGATTATTTGCAGCTTATGTTTTATGGCAGAAACAGCAATTATACAACACAAACAGAGCCAGGTACTGCTCTATGGAGGAAAACCTTGGGAGTAGGTATGCAAGAGCTTGAATTCCCTACCCACCACCACTTGAGGATGTTTTGCTTCATATTGCAGTTCTGTTCCTCATAAAATATGTGGTTTTCTGGAAAATAATGACAGGTATTTGAATTTCAGACTTCATATTCTGCAGACAGTACATGGTAATACAAAACCTTTTATTCTAGCAATTTTCTGTTATAAGATCATTCTTGGCTATGTCCAGGTTTTTGTGCTAACAGGTTGAAAGCTATGGTTTGAACTGAATTCACTGAATATGTTTGGGGTGCTGTATTCCCCCATTATTGGCTTTGTCTAGGTGTTTTGTACTAAGAAGTTGAGAGTTATGATGAGAACTGAATTCACTAAATGATAGACATTTAAGTTTCAGTCTAGGTGTCTTTCAAGAAACAGCTGATTTTGCATAGTGGTATGTTGCTCTGACTTTAGTGCACAGGGTCCTGGGTCAAAACTTGGCAGAGAAATGCATGGTGGTAGCACAGCATTTTATTTTCACTTCATATTGCTGTTCTGTGCCTCATAAAATCTGAGGTTTTCTGGAAAATAATGACAGGCATTTGAATTGCAGACTTCATATTCTTCAGAAAGTACATGTTAACAGAAAAACCTTTTATTCTAGCAATTTTCTTTTTATAAGATCAGTGTTGGCTTTGTCCAGGTTTTTTGTGCTAACAGGTTGAGAGCTATGGTGAGAACTGAATTGACTGGATATGTTTGGGGGCTGGATTGCATCATTATTGGCTTTGTCTAGGTGTTTTGTGCTAAGAAGTTGAAAGCTATGGTGAGAAATGAATTCATTAAATGATAGCCATTTAAGTTTTAGTCTAGCTGTATTTCAAGAAACAGCTGATTTGGCATAATAGTATGTTGCTCTGACTGTAGTGAGTAGGGACTTGGGTTTAAGACTTGGCAGTGAAATGCATGGTGGTAACACAGCATTTTATTCTAGCAACTTTCCAAGGTTATACAAGTGATGTTTAAACTGTGTCCCTAGGTTTTGGGCTTTTGCAACCCCAATAAATTTTGGCATTTCCAGATTTCCTGTGCTTCAAAGCTGAGAGATACAGTTGAGTGTCGAGTGGATTTTACAAGGAGGTGACAGCTTGAAGAGAAGTTTAGTGCTGCTTATGGTGAGTCTGCATTATTAATAGCACACCGGGTAGTGTACTTGCTTGTGATGCAGAAGGCTGTGGGTTCTACTTGGACAGTATGTAGATGCATTGCTGATACTGTACTGTGTTGTACCTTTAAAGTGGGTGGATACTGCAGTCCTGAAAATGTCCTCTTTGGTGGAGATACCTAGTAATGATGAATCTGTTATCAGTTTGCCATCCACCCCCTATTGCAATATCATTAGCTTATCTTTTTTTATGTAACATAGGCAATTTAGTCCTCAAGGGCAACAGACACTTTATTTGTAGATGAATCAATGAAATATAAAGTTGTTTGCTAGCAACAAGCTCTTCATTAGTAACAGGTCTCTTTAATGTGGAATTATTTAGATGACTTTTACTTCTGCAGAGATTGTGTATATTTACTGATACTGGTGGATTGTAGAAGTTTGAGTAGACTTTTATGATGGAAATGTTCTGAATTGGGCAGTTTTGTCATTAATGGTACATGCATTTTGTTTCAGTCTTCTTCTTCTTCTTCTTTCGGCTTTTCCTGGTTAGGGGTAGCCACAGCGGATCACCTGTCCACTCATGATTGGCAATGGAGTTTTACGGTGTCGAATTGCCAGCCCAGCGCCCAACCTTCCACAGAAGGCACACACACGCACTCACACCTGGGCTAATTTAGAGTGTCCAATCCACCTACAGCATGTCTTTGGGATTTGGGAGGAAACTGGAGCACCCAGTGGAAACCCACGTGACCACAGGGAGGATATGCAGACTCCGCACAGAAGGCACCCCAGCCGAGGATCGAACTGGAGAACATCTTGATGTGAGGTGGCAACACTAACCACTGCTCCACCGTGGCCGCCCCAATGCATTTTGTTTCATTGTTTACTTGAAAAATGTTCCAAACAATAAATTTAAAATGCCTTCTAACAAATGTACTGTATTATACAAGGAATATAATTTAATACAGTCAGGAAGGTGTATCAAAGAGCATGTATGTTTCTGTGCAAGGGCCTATGATTTGGAAACATCCCAAAGTTAATCTTTATCTGCCACTGACCAGATGTATTTTCTTTGAATGTGGGTTTCAATGCTGTTTCAATGAATGTGAGTTTTAAGGGCAGAAACGTTTTAATGCTAAGTCTATATTCATTGTGAGACTGCATTCCTTTGTTTAGCAGATGTCTATTAGTGTTTGTGCTGTAAAATGTAAAATAAAACTTTTAAATTAAATCAAAATCTTTGTAGAAGTAAAGCAGTATGCATATTACAGTGTTTATGGTAAATGGGGTGAAGTAACCATGTAATGGGACATTGGAATAGCTGCAGGGGGAAGGACCCATTCGACCATGATTTTGCGTGAGGGAAGGGTGGCAAACTCAGACAGCCCTGGCTGAACTATACCCCTCAACTGTCCAGTTTTTTGCAGAATGAATACATTTTTGTTTTTTATTTTTGGTTTGTTCCTCATAACATTTGTGGTTTTCTGACAAATCATCTAGGAATGAAGTCACTAAATAATGACAGACATTGAGTTTTAGACTTCATACTCTTCAGAAAAGTGCATGCAAGACCCGTTATTCTGTCTACTGTCTAAGTTTATACAAGAGCAATTTTTAGTACTGTTTGTATGTTTCCCCAATATATTTGGCCTTGTCCAAATTTCCGTCATTAAGAGGTACACGCAAATAAATCATTTTTATAGAATTAGGTATATCCAAACCTTTCAACTGTCCCCGATTTTGGCTAAAAATGTTGCTCTCCCGCTAATAATCCCTCTGCAAAATGACAAATTTAGAAGAAAACATGGGGGGTTTACAATTAATAAATAACTGTAATGATCAGAATTATAGATTACTTTTAATTTCAGAAATAGATTATCTTGTTTTGTCAACTGCTCAAGTTACAGTACTAATATAAAAAATGTGTCCCTTCTTTGACAGGTTCCCAGCTGTATTGCATGGCTATTTTATATTTTTGCTTCACATTTTTGGTCCATTTTTCATAAAATTGTGTTTTTCTGGCAAATTAGTGGCAAATCATTAAATATTGAAGTTAGAAAATAATGACAGACATTTGAGTTCAGATTTCATACCCTTCAGAAAATTCATACTAATGCAAGACCTAATTATCTTTCTAAGTTTATAAGAAGAATATTTAAAAATTGTCTTAATTTTTGGGCCTCTGTTCCACTTCTATTTATGGATTTGTCCAGATTTCTTGCTCTGAGGTTGAGAGGTATGACAAATGTGTCAGGGCCATCATCATCAGCCAGAGACATTTCAAATTGTGACATATTTGTTGCACCCCACGTAGTGACTCTGGATGTGTCCAATCAAGACAAGGAGCAGTTATGCAGTGTTAAGTGTGCAGAGTATACCTCCATCCAAGGTAGGCACAAGCACTACAGTGGGTTTTCATCTGTCCTTGATTTTGCAGAATGTTCTGCTTTTCTGTCATATTTTTATACCGTTGATTTATGCTTCTCTTTATTCAGAAAATGCATGTTGTTGCAGTACCTGTTACTCTGTGTTTAAGTAGCAATGCTTTAATGACCATCAGATAAGCTTGTCTGAGACTGTAATATGCAAGTAAGGGTTAATAAGCATATTGTTAAAGAATTACCAACACTGAAAGCCTTTTTGTTATTGCCATGTAGAGAATATTTACATAACTAGATAGCGTATAAGCCTTTGGTATTGAAATGCATATGGCAGTATTTGTAATAAAGGACAGGATTACAGTATTTTCAGAAGCTCATTACATTTGTTGGAAACTTGCAGTCATCTTTGCAGGCTTTACCCATAAATTAACAGAATGCCAATCTATTATGTGTGGCCCATAATGTGTGCAGTAATCTTTTAAGCAATTTGTCTTGAGCTTGTTTCTTGTTTGCTGTTCATTTTTTACTTTGATCATGTTTTTCCCATGAAACAAATAGATAGTTGTTGTCAGGCAGCCGGTCTTTTTTGGGTAAGAACCATTTTTACAAGTGGGGGTATCACAGAGTTTGCTACTTTCAGCATGTTACTTGGTACTTTTATAAAGCTGAATATAAATTATAATTAGAACTGAAGTGCAAGGAGAAGTGGTTTAAGTTGACTGCTGCTTGTTTTTTTATACTTGATTTTGACTGGCATTCTAGTAATGTATTTAAAAAGTAATTAATTTTTTCATGTCTCACAACTTTTTGGTTCCATCTAGATATTAAGTAAGCTATCATGTAGCCAATGCATTGAAATATTTTTTCTTCTGCACTTCATTTTGTCTTGATTGGATTCTCATAATGATGGCTTGGCAACCAGGGCAGTGTATTTAATTAAAGTCCCAGTTTTTGACATTTTTAGCATGGCCACACCCCTTCCCACTGGCCCAACCCATTCATCTGTCTCCTGCAACTCCCCCTTTGATTTGAAGCAACCAGCCACCACTGCTCAATACTGTCAGTTTTAGCAATGCGGCTTGTGTTTGTGCAGTGCTTAGTAATGTGCAAACAGGTATATCACTTTGTTAACCATCGTGCAAACCCACTGATCCTTGCCCTATGGAAATGTATATATTAAACGGTGTTTCTGCTGTTTACTGTCCACTTCCTTTGTATGACATGAACGTACATGTAGAAATATTACAAATTGAGGGCCCTATCTAACTGTATGTCATATATTTAAAATACATCAATGTGTTGGCATCCCCCAAGCACTACAACCCTGGGGTCTCAGTAATTTTTCCACACATATATCAACCGCACTACAAAATATAATATACAATTTTGTGTGCTATGCAATGCACATCAATCTGGCAACATACAGAATTACAACAAATGACCCATACACCTAAAAAGTCTTATCTGCATGGCTACTGCAGGAATCATTATGGACCATATCCAGAGGGACAGAGGTGGCTTTCAATGCACTTGACCCTACTTATTTTGTGTTTGGCAAGGGTAGATATTGCTTATTGACCTTTGTGGACTTCTTGGATACTGAGCCCAAAGACCTGGATGAGGGATAACACGGCATACCACCTATGTTCAGTTATCCAAGGCTTTTGACACTATGCCCCATTCTTGACTCATAGTGAATACCTCCTATCTGGGAATTAGGCCATACAGTACTAGATGGAGAGTCAACTGGCTCAATAACAGAATACACACTCTCAAAGTTGTGGACTGCATCTGTACCACTAGTCCACTCACCAGTGGAATACCACTAGGATCTCTGCTGGACCCTCAACTGTTTGGGAAATACTTCCCCAAAGCACAGGCAACAGTAGATGGTCTGTGGTTTATCAGCTTTGCAGATGACTGTCAACTGGACTCAACCATATAAAGTCCCCCAATGGTGATAACATATTACAGTAGGGGCTAATAAAGACTGATGATTGATGACAGAACTTTAAGCATACATTGACTCTTTACCACCTTTGTCTATGAAGTACCCCTGCTAATTGTGATATACATATATAGCACCCTTCTAAGCATAAACACAGTGTTGTGAGACTTGGAAACACATGTTGATAGTAATGTACACTTTCATCACTATGTGGCCATAGTGGTGACACACACAATCTACATTGCATACATCATACTTATGGACATCGCATCCAGATCAGGGTAGTCATACATCTGCTGTACTCTACCCTTATCACACCAATAATGGAGTTCAATGCTCACATCTCTCTGTACCTCACCAGACACCTGTAGCAATAGGGGAGAACACAGACTTGTGCCTGTGAAACTCCCAGGCCACCAAACATGACATGCTTGAAAAGACTGACATACCTGTCACTGTACTCAATATCATGCAGGCTGCTGAGAGGTGACCTTAGGCTCCCTGCCAAGCAGTCTCATACCCTGACCTTCTGTAAAGTATGGACATCTGCAATTCAAATGGGACAACTATAATTTGCCCCAGGGTTCTCATCCTAGCATCTGACATAAACAGAATATGATGAGGAGACAGATATATCCCACAATGATTCACACTCCTCTGTAGTAGGCTCCCACCGCACATGAATTAGTGCTCCTTAAAGACCCTGTTCAAACAAAACCTTGATTACTGGTTGGGTAATTGTAAAGTCAACTCTGGGCTGGCACCTATGTCCATTATGGACAGAGCCAGTTGTTACTGCTCACATACATGCTGTGCTAAAAATGACAATCCAACTATGCTCAGTAATGGTACTTGTGTTTTTACACAGCTAAGCTTCTAAAGACCTGGTGCTGTTAGGCTAGTAGCCTCATATGAACTTATGAAGCTATGTGCCTATGCAGGCCTCGCAACCTGTTCTGAACCACATGGCAGGTTGATGTCATCTACTATAAGTTCACCTGCACTCTTATATAAAACAGACTTGTACCATGGTGCTTGTGTTAAGTATTGTGCTCTGTAATCTGTGTACTTCAATAGGTAGAAGTTCTTTTCTCACTGCAGTTGAGTCTGTGTGTGTGTGTGTGTGTGTCTAGACAGCAGAGCAAATGTGTGTATCCTATAGTTACTTCTCAATTACATGGATTGCTAGTATTTTGACACTTGCGCATGCCTACACATCCATTTCATACAGGCCTACCACCTTCTTGTCTCCCACATGGTCTGTTGATGTCATCTACTATAAGGTCACCTGCACTCCTATTTAAACAGACTTCAGCTGTGGCATTTGCTGTTAGTCATGTGTTCTGTAGTCTGTGTACTTTAGGTAGGTGTTCTGTTCTCTCTGCAGTTGACTGGACATGTGTGTCTAGACTACAGAGCAAGCATATGTATCCTTCAATTACTTCTCTTATTGCATGGATTGCCAGTATTTTGATACTTGCTCATGTCTACACATACATTTCATACAGGCCTTCCAACCTCTTGTCTCCCACATTGCCTGCTGGTATCATTTACTATAAGTTTACCTGCACTCTAATATAAATCCAACTTGAGTTCTGGCACTTGTATTAAATACTATGTTCTGTAGTCTGTGCACTTAGAAAGGTAGGGCTCTGTTCTCACTAAAGTCAACTGAGTGTGTGTGTGTGTGTGTGTGTGTGTCTAGACAGCAAACCAGATGTGTGTATCATACAGTTACTTCTACAATTACATAGATTGCCAGCATTTTGATACTTGCTCATGGCTACACATCTATGTCATATAGGCCTCCTAACCTCTTGTCATCCAAATAGCTTGCTGATATCATCTACTATAAGTTCACATTTACTCAGGTGTAAATCCTTCTTCTGCTGTTGTGCTTGTACTTGGATAGGTAGGAGTTGTATTCTCACTGCAGTCAATTTTGTATGTGTGAGCTGTTGCTTGACCTTGCAGTAAACATTTTGTACCAATATGTGGGAAACTGCTATCTTGTCCTCAACAGATACTGATGATATCATCAGCTATAAATTGTTGACTGATACACTCCAAGTTCGACTTGAGCTGTGGCACTTGCATAAAGTATTATGTTCTGTAGTCTGTGGATTTAAATAGGTAGGGGTTCTATTCTCACTACAGTCAACTGTGTGTCTGTGTGAGCTGTTGCCTGACATTACAGCAAGCATTTTACACCAGTATGTGCAACACTGTTATCTTTTCATCACTAGACACCGCTGATGTAATCAACTATAAAGTGTTGTATGACACACTCCAAGGCAGGCTTGAGCTGTGGCACTTGTGTAAAGTACTGCGTTTTAGAGTGTGTGTACTTAGGTAGGGGTTCTATTCTCACCGTAGTCACGTGTGGGTGTCTGTGAGTATGAGCTGTTGCTTGACATTACAGAGAGCATTTTACACTAGCATCTGGAACACTGTCATCTTCTCCTCAAAAAACAACTGACGTCATCAGCTGTATCACATTTTTTGGATATGCACTACTCCCCTGAGGGCAGAGTCATGCAAAAGTTACTTCATCCCATACAATAAAGTTTACAGTGACATGGCTTTCATTTTATCAACATACATCATGGCATGGTGTGTAGGTCCTTTGTTATCTTGCTGAGAAAGCCCTGTGAACTCTCTAGCTGGTGTCTGGTGAGGTACATGTGAAAAACTCCATTAGTGCTATAATGAGTTTTGACTACAGTGCTGCCATACATTCCTAAGATAACAAAATGATGTAATGATTTAGGGTGTGCACAGCATAGGCTTTCAATAGCAGAGTAGAAAGCTGATGGTCAAAGCTTAGATTGCTATCTAAATGTGTTACTATTGTTTGCATTACTGGGTTTCTGAATAACAGGACTGTTGTCAATGCTGTGATTAACATGTCACCATTCAGTTGTGTGTGTGTGTGTGTGTGTGTGTGTGTGTGTTAGCCCCTCCTTTACTATATTGTCACCATTGGTGGACATAATGATCGCATACAATATGCAAGAATCAACAAACATGGTAAGGCCATATCCTTTAGCCTGAACTGTCAAGAAATACAGTTCAAACAGTGAAGGCCCAAGCACAGATCCTTGGTGTTTGTCAGTGGTGACAGCTCTACTGGTACAAGTTGATTCACCAACTTTTACATGATATGTTCTGTTAGTAAGCCAACTGTTTACCCATTAACTGACATAAGGTTTAATTCCCAGCTTGGGTTTTTCTCAGTAATAACTGCATGTGTGATTGTGTCAAAACCCTAAGCCAGATCACAATAGGCAGTATGCACTGTTTTACCTTCACCCAAGCCTATCTCATGGAATCAATGTGCTGTGACAACATCACAGATCACCCTTGGTGTGACCCAGCACCATACACCTTCCTGACATGGTTGAATACACAGTTCAACACACCCTCTACATGGCCTAAATTGCTATACAGGGTTGTACTTCAACATGCATCCAAATGAGCTGGGGGGGACAGCACCTGATGCATGCATGTATAGAGACATTCTGAATCTCCTTGACTGTGAGGTAGACAACCATGTCATCATGGACCTCCTTTACATATACACAAGTAATATTCCAGGTGTCTGCAACAGACCTGTGTGAGTTGTTACTGCTGTATCAGTTCCATTACATCTGATAGATGTCCTCAAAGAGGTCATCAAGGAAATGCATGATAACAGTATCATCATGTGGAACTTGAACAGTCAAGGCATTTGCAGAAATCCACATTGAGGTATTCAATCAACACTGCCATATGTGGCCATAAACAGCTATATCATCAAATGGGTAGACCAGTGTATGACACATGTGGTATCTCACTATGCTGAAATGTGTGACATCACATATATCTCTGGTTCATTAATCAGGTCATTTCCTGCCAATTAGTTCAGTGATGGACATCAAAGATGACATACACATGCTGTGTCCAAACAGCTGCCTGAAAGACCACAGCTTGTGTGGAATCATTGACTCCAACTGTGATATCAGTGTAATACAGACAGTATCAACACATACCAGAGACTGCTGCCACAGCCATGACAGCACCTGCATTGATGAGACACATGAAGGAATTTGTTGAATCAGGAAACGGACACATCCCCAAGTATATAATGTGGACATCACACCCTATAATCAGACCTATAGGTTTGTGACCTGTGTCCTGGGGTAGAAATGTAAGTGGTACATCCACCAGTGTGTGGTTACAGTTCTGACTACTCCCTTGAATGTAACATAAGTACTGGGTATGTGAAAGACATGCACATCAGAGGCCACAGTAACTTCATGGTTCCCAGACTTCATCACACCAATAGCTGTGTACAATTCACCCTCTGCATGTACCTCCCTACACATCTTCCAGTGATGTGAAATTGTAGTGCACCACTTTTGTCACAGTGTGCTGTCACACAACTCATTGTCCATCCCTAGGTATTCTTTCTGGGGAATATACATGACTGTCTGATTGTGTGGAACAACAATAGGTCCATAGGTGTGTACCAAGCTAATGACCAGGAGGCACAGTTTTAGCCTAACCATTCATCCCAAATCTCTGATAAGTTCTGATACCCTTGATAAGTGTAAGCAGGGGCTTGGGAGATGAAGCATTTACAAGCAGTGGCCTGGGTGATTAACCATTTACAGGTTGCCTTTGTCCATTAGAGACATAGGTGCCAAACCAGGGACGAATTTCATGTTACCCATCCAATTGTCCAAGTTGCATTTGAATTAGGTTAGGGTGGATCTCTGCTTCACAAGGATGAAAAGCCTGTTCCAGAGATGGGATAGTCTCTGGGATATATACCTGTCTCTCCAGCAGGTCCTAGGTATATTGCAGGCAAGTTTTAAAACTTTAGAATGGGTAATTCCTGTGCTGTTTGTTTAGTGCATATGCAAGAGGTCTATCAGATTGGGGTCTGCCAATGCTCTGTATGCCAGGCATAGATCTCCCCTCAATAGCCTGTAGGAGACAAAATACATGGATAAGGCCTTAAGCTGGTCTGCACATGATATTTTACTTATTGTAGTCTTTCAGTGAGAAACTTCTGTGGACATTTCAAGTGTTGGATATGCCTGGTTAGGTACATATCAAAGGGGGCATTGTACTCAATAATTGAGAAGATGAATGCAGAATACAGTGGATCAATGGGTTCATTGGATGAAGATGCCATACCTTTGTTTGTAAGTTGCACAACATAGAATGATTTCCTCACTACTGTAGGCACGTAATGATCAAAAGCTAGATTACTATCTATATATGTGTGTCCATAACTACTGGGTCAACTTTAAGGGCTGTGTTGTCAATATGATAATTACCAGGGGTGGATGATTTCTTGATGGCTGCTATTATGCATTTCATGTCATTTAGTTTTTGTCCATGGCTCTGACACCAGCTGTTGATCTGTGTCAGCCCTTCCTGGAAAACATTTGTGTCAGTGCTGGATTCAATGACAACTCTTAATTTGCAATCTTTTGCAAATGTAGTCAGCCAGAGACCATTGTCATTGGCCTTGATTTCAGAGAATAAATACCAAAAAGGAGTGGTCCAAGGACAGATGCCTGAGGGTCTCCACTGGTGACAGACCTCTTTGTAGAGGTGGACTCCCAGATTCTAACTTCAAGGGTCCTGTCTGTGAGGCAGTTGGCCAGCCACTGGGTAATAAACTGGTTTTTACCTAACCTCCTGAGTTTGTCCACAATGACTGAGTGTGGTTTGTGTCAAATGCCTTGGCCAGGTGAAGGTAGGCAGTGTGAACTATTTTGTGATCATCCAACACTTTGGTGACCTTCTCAAAGAAGTCCAACAGTTTGAGTAGGCATGTCCTGCTCCTGACAAAACCAAGCTGGGTTGGGTCCAGTGTCTGGAAGTTTAATAAATCATTATTGATCATTTCCAAGATAGTTCTTTCCATGGCTTTACATATAAGACTAGTGACACATATGGGGCTATAGCTTCCAGGATCTGTAGATGGGCCACCTTTGTGCAGAGGGATAACTGTTGCTGTTCTCCATTCATAAGGCATGAAGCCTGCTTGGAGTCTACAGTTAAATAGACATTCCAGAGCACTTGACAGGTCATGTTTCATGCTATTTAGATGGCATGCTGGGATATTGTCTGGGCCCAGTGATGCAGTGTTCTTGGCTTTAGAGAGTTGCTACACCAGATGCATGTGTGCTACCTGTTCAGCTTATGCACACACAACATACATAGGTGTTGGACAACATTAATGGCATGTATATCATTCATGACATTGTGGAGTGGGCCATAGCTGTATGCCATGCACACAAGGCAGGTAGCCTGTATTAACCATACTGTGACATACAGGTATAGCAGTACCCCTTCTAACACATCCTGCAGACATTACAGTACCAGGACAGTGTGTGTGGTTACCCTCATAAAGTGCAGATGTATCATAATAGTTGTCAAGTATGTGTTTGTGTGTGTGTGTGTGTGTGTGTGTGTGTGTGTGTGTGTGTGTGTGTGTGTGTGTGTGTGTGTGTGTGTGTGTGTGGGCTCAACTGTTATCACTCCACATCATATAGTTTACGTCAGTAGTGTGGGATTAGTGGTGGTATTATTTTGATATTGTACATGAGTGTGGTCGGTTCTTATAATGTTTGCCACGATCCCTTACCTGTGACCATTTTGCTGGAGACCTCTGCTGAGAGTACACTCATATTCGGGTATAACAATTTCCACAGCTTTCTAATATGCAGAATACCCCAATTGTATGTCAGATACCTGATAGATGTCCTCTGCATTAGTCATGTAAGGATGCTCATCTCACACACACACATCCTCCCATTGTTATGTCATCTTGTGTGACAGTAACAGACATCACATTTTCACTGTGCAGTCCATATTGTCCCATATGGATATGTGCTTGGTGCTGCTGCTACAACCATCTTCCATTGACATGCCGTCCTCTGCTCTACATGCAAAAGTTTCACATGTACTGTGTTCATTCCTACAATTCATTTGTGTGTCCCTATTGAATACACCCACTTCCTCTGCGTAATCATTCTACATGGTAGTTCCATGTCCTGTTACAGATCATTAACACAGTTTCAGTATAGAATGCCAGGAATTGGATATCATAATACTCTGTACTGTAGGTGCAATGTCCTGTACTGTGGTTCGACCATATACTTCACATTCATACCTCTCAACTATACAGATATACCCAGGGTGTCCAGATGTTTTCCTTAACAAATATGTGGCTTTCTGCCATATCACTGGGATGATCTTTGGACTGATGTGACTCACTATTACATACATTTGAGTGCTTACCTCTCAGCTGTCCTGATCTATATATAATGTCCAGATTTTGCCTCACATTTTGATCTTTTCCTCATAACATTTTTTTCCTGATAAATCTTTGGCAAGTCATTATAGAGTGCAGTCAGAAACTCATGACTGACATTTGAGTTCATGCTAATGTGCAGTCTTTATATTCTATCACCTTCCTAAGTTTTTCAGTGCAGTATTAAAAATCTGTCCCTATTTATTGCCCTTTATCCCTCCATGATTATGTCACTCTAAGAGGTTGTAAGTGTTACATTCTAACACATTTCTTTGTGACATCTATGCCAAATATGCCCCTACTACTAGTTATTTGTCCTGTCATTAAGTTAGCCTCTGTGCAGATGTTGCACTAACACAATGACAAATATTTGTAAAACCTCTGTTGATCATTGTGGCATTGTGAGCAAATCCACGTTCCATAGGTGCTCTTCTTACACAGTATTCCTATCTACATTGGTTGACATGGTTTTGTTATATGTTAAGCTCTGGTGACCACTATGGCATTCCACACACATTTGCACACCACAGATGCTCTGCTTTACGTGGAATTGCTATCTGTGTTCATTTATTAGGTTTCAACACAGTTGCAAACTGCAAAACATCACTTGGTTGCACCGCTCCTCATTTATATGCATTCCACATTGCCATACACCATCATGCAAACACCCTACACATCTTCCAATGATGTGAAACTGTAGTGCACCACTTTTGTCACAGTTTGCTGTCACACAGCTCATTGGCCTTTCTAAATGGAAGAATTTCCTGTTCCCCATCCAATTGTCCAAGCTGCATTTGAATTAGGTTAAGGTGGATCTCTGCTTCACATGGATGGGAAGCCTTTACCAGAGATAGTGTAGTCTCTGGGATATATACCTGTCTCTCCAGCAGGTCCTAGTTATATCACAGGCAAGATTTAAGACTTTATAATGGGTAATTCTGGTACTGTTTGTTTAGTGCATATGCAAGAGGTATATCAGAGTTGGTTTGTTATCGCAGACAATCAGCTGTATATTTGACTCCGGCCATTTGTACTTTTACTTTTGTACAATCCTCACACCAGATCTGTATACAGAAGGTATCTATCTCTATGGTGGGACAGAAAGATAGGTACTATTTCCAGTAACCTTTAAGTATAAGTTACTTTTCCTTAAAATTAAAAAAAAGACTGAGTTTAATCATGATTTGTTCTCATGCCATCATTAAACAAAAAGATGTATAAAACAAGCTGCAAGATACACATCAGCACATTTAGAACCCTATGACTTCTGAGGGCTTTGTAAAACAAAGTATGAAAAAACAAGAAAGAAATATTCTATATGGATGGGGTGGGGCCAAAATGAGAGAGGAACAGGGAATAGGTGCTGGGGGATTAAGGAGGGACTAGTAAGCAACATGGGCCCTTGGAGTCTTTTAGGTAAGGCTCTGTTTCATCTAAGGCTTGTTTTGTTGATTGTAGTCAAACATTTGTGGCAGAAATAGTCAGAAAAGTAACTATAATGAGTGTTTTAATATTGAGAATGACCACATCCATTGTTTGATCACAGGTAAAGGTCAATGACATGCTGCAATAGACTCCCGACACATTTCAATTAGTCCAACTCTTAAAATTGCTTTCTTAAGTCATCAGCTGCCACTGGGTCTAACTTTCAAGTACATACATAATACAGAAATTATTGAGCAGCTAAGAGAGGAAAAATGATAAACAAGTTTGTCCAAACAGGAAGGATCAGAGGATAATGGATGGGCCACGGTGAAAAGATAAACTGCTTACCAGTGCTTGGAGATTTACTTTGATAAATTATAGTACTTTTGTGGGTCATGAATATGGTAGAATAGGACATGTTTTGCAAATAAATGAGTATGTATGCAACTAACAAATCCTAATATTTGCATTACTGGAAAATTCAGTGAGGTGATGAGGTGATACGCATGCTGGAAAGCATGTTAGGGAGAATATTTTACAAGTCTTGCTCAACAAAGGCAAGTTTGCAAGACAGTTGGCCTCTGCCATACTTCCCCCAAATGTGAGATTTTGTTCTTACTTTTATGTTTGATAACCAAAAAAAAGACAACAAATTTCTGGAATATTCATAATTCATCATATATCTGAACTAGAAGGGGTTACTGATAAATGTTGCTTCCATAAATCTGAACATTGCAATATGTATCACTTTGTAATGCTTAATAATGTTTTAATTGTGACTAAGAAGCAAAAGATGCTATTTTCATGTAAGTGGGATATTGACATAGCCTTCAGATCACTACTAGTCAGAAATAAGTACTGGCCATTGCTATGATGTCTATCCCAGTAAGAGTTTTACATGGATACAGTAATAACTGTAGCCTGTGCCAGTGGCTTCCACCTACTTTGTACGATTGTGGGGGATCTGGAACAATCTGGAAGAACCCACCTTGGTGAGGGGGTGGGGGGTGAACCAGTACATGGTTGATTGCTTTTTCCTGCAAAGAAAACACATAGCAGGTTCAAAATAGTATTATTGTCAAAATTCTCTGAAACAAATGCAGTTCCTTTAAGCAGAGAAAACACTGAGGTCCACCTAAGTTCTTGGAACTTCTTTGGTTCACCATATTCATGTAGGAGAGGGGTAATCAAGTTACCACTAATAAAAGTTAAAAGTCTTGCCAAATTAAGAGATGAGGTCCTTAAAAAAACTAAGGACAGGGTGAAATAAGTAGAACATTTATTGTTGCATTAAACCTTTATTATTATTGTCTCAGAAAGTGCATTTAGAAAAGGCTTCTGTGATGCTTAGTGGGTCAATATGTGAAGAATCTTGGATCGATGGGGTGTAAAATAATGTTTAAAGGTCTAGCATGTTTTCATGACAGACCTCTCAGTGATCATCATAGCTATCTTCTAATTTCTGATAAGAAATAGCTGAAAGGAGAGGTATTTTAGTGAACAGAAGACATTTTTATCACAATAAATATGCAAATCAATAGGTTGTTGAATGAACAAATGAAAGAATGAATGGAATAATGATGAATAGATTAATGTATGGATAAAATAAATAAATGCAATGTTTTATGGCATGCACAATTTCAAATCTTCATTTCTAGGATTTTACCAGGCAATTGTATATAGTTTTAATAAACAAAAATACCTATCAGATAAAAAAGTCATAAGAATTATGTTGACAGTTACGCATTAGTTACTCAATTAAAATTGTACTTATGTAGTTCAGAACTGAGTTTGTTTATATTTTAATTGCCCTCTCAAACAATATATTTGTTTGTCAGGCTAGGAACTAACTATAATAAATGCAGTAGTCAAGTGGATGATATTGATTGGCACAAAAAATAATTCCAGTATGGATGCTTATGTTATATAAAATAATAAAATATATATTTTGTTTATTCATGTATGTATTTACTTATTTATGCTTTGTTAACTGTGTTTGTCCCATTATCCTAGTAGACTCTTTTCAAGGGACCTGAGGTTGTGTTTTTACTACTATGAATAAAAGAAATGTCTTCAAATACTGACAATGAAGACAGTATTTGTAGTAGGATGAAGCTTGAAATAAATAAGCTGGTCATCAGTGGAAAGATGTTTTTTGATCCTTATCCTGGCCATGTGCATAGATGACCGCATTGAGATCTAGCCAGTAGTCTTCAACACATTAATATGTAAATCTAAGTAAAGCTCTGCTCCTGCAGTTGGTAAAATGCAAATGCCTACAACATTAAGTTAATGAGATCCATTCCATTTGTAGATCACTAACTCCTTAAGCAATGTATTGCCTGAACATATGTAAGTCAACACAAAAACTTCAGTGATGGCAAAGTAATTCCCCTGCTCTTAATTAGTGAGTGATGGAGCATCCTCTATTTTGGACAAAAACAAATATTAATGGGACAGTGCTATGAAAAGGGGTTTGTTAACTTACTTTATTTATTAAGATTATAATATTTCATTAACTATAATGCAACTTATTGTGTAGCTCAGATTTCATTGATATTAACAAAATATACTTACTTTAAAAGCATAATTTTTGAGTAAAATAATACATATTAATTCCGTTTCTGAATTACCAAATGCCTCTATTCATACACAGCAGAAATGTGAATCAAGTAGAAGTTCTGCTTCTGAATTCATTTTAGATATATGGAAATGAACAAAGTTTTCATCCTCGATAACACAACTATTCTAAAATCAAAATTCATTGCATTGATCTGAATTTCAGAATGCAGAAGTAAGTTATGTATTGAAATTGCCTTCCTTGACAGGCATCAGAAAAATATATTATTTACAGTGGTGTCACAATGAATTTAACATCCTATGATAGTATGTCATAGAGTATATATGGATACACTCAGCATGGCTTGAATCAGATTTCTAACTCTGTCTTGAATATAACTCAAATCCAAGTCAGAATTGTATACTGAATATGTACTGCATTATTTCAATGCAACAAAATAAAGATCCATCTGTTGCTATTATTTTAAGCAGCAGGAAATACATGTTTAATGCTTCAGAAGACACAAAACTGGAATACAAAATAAAAGCCATTGCTTGATCTCTGGCATCATAATTGGTCTGATGACAACCAGTTATCATTTAGAGGACTTTAGTTTCCTAACTAATTATCTTCCTTTTAAGAATGTCTTAATTAAACCAAAAAGTTCAAGTATGTCTCCAGGGTCTTTACATTTTAGGATAGCACTATTAAAATTATAAGAAAGAATGACACACTATGTTTTTACCAGACTACTGTGGCATACTGATAGCAGTACTGCCAAGTTTCCCATGCTTAATTTCATTATTAGCATCCTAATGCAGAATTAAGTAGACAGAGCTTTCAATGCAGCCTTCCAACACATTAAACAGTGACTGTTCTATAAGCAAATATTGGATTCACACAATTCCCTTTTTTTTCTGCTGCAAAGAAAAATAATCAGACCCTTCAACTTGTATACAATATTTGATTTATGACAATTAAAAAATCTTATTGTTAGGAAATATAGTGAAGCTTTTTTCCTCAAAACTACTGCAACTGTCCAGAGGTATTTCTATAAGCTCATATGCAGCAGAATGCTTTTTACCATTTAGGGTGAACATGACCAGAAATGATTATTTAAGCATGTAATTAACATTTAGATATAATTAAGAAAAAAACACTAGTTAACCAGTAAGGCAGTGTCTAGGGAGGTTTTTTGAAAGGTTGATAATTATTCTGTATGCCTTTTGTCTCATACACAGATGGTATCATTTAGATAATAAAATAATATGTTTAATATGACCATATAGTTTAATTTAAAAAAGACAAGTGGAAATTTAATCATTAAAAGAAAGTTAAGAGCATAATTGGCATCAGATGCACAAGGCATGTGTGAAAATATATAACAAAACTGAACAAATGCAAAGAGCCACTTACATAAATATGAACTAAAATAAAAAATAGCATGTAATGCAGACTTCAAGTGTATTATAAATCACAGTTAGCACTTTCGTCTTGGTGTGAACTTCAACAGACTGTTAAAATGTAACATGTCAACAGCAGGAAAACTGTTGACTAATAAAAACAAAATAATCCAACCAGTATATAATCCACAAATAAATAAACCTCATTGGTAGAAATAAATCTGTTTACTTGGTTTAGCACTTATATTTGTTCTGCAAATGAGGGTTGTTTACATTTTGACTAATATTTTCTGAGTTGGGCAGACATCCTTTGTCCCATTAACAAATCCATACAACAGTCATTCCAGAAGGCACATGGAAGGCATGGGGATCAAGCCCAGATCAGTATTGTAGAATTGATGGAAAATCTGATTATGAAATCCATTTTTCTGCACTGTAAGAATCATAACTCACGGTTACATCTGATATTCACTGAACATCAACTCTCTAGTTTAATGAGCATGCATTCCAACAAAAATGTGCTTTTGTTTTAAAATGTCTTTTCTCATAATATTGTATTCTCACTTACAGAACACATTGTCCTCTGTAGATTTGAATTTTTATAGACTCTTGAACATATGGCTGTAATACAATGGACTGGTGCTAATAATCCTTTATACTTGGCTTTAGAATGCTTTGACTATGTATATTAAGTCAGTGTGACAGAGATTGATAGAGCCATAGGAATAAAACATAAATGGCAAAGCATTAAGTGTGTGTTATTAAAGAAAATATAGTCCCTCTTACTTTTGTGTGCGTCTAAAAATGGCTTGCTTATAGAAATAGAACACACTCACATTTTTCATTCATGCTTTTTTATTCTTCCAAATTTATTTTGAAGTTCTCCAAGGAACAATCTTATAACCTGCAGTTCCTGTTTTTTTCTAAAGCTCTGGAACTTTGTGGTCAGGCTTTATTCTACAGGGACTGTCATGTCAAGTCAGTCGCATTTCCTTGAGTATACACTTGAGTAGGATAGGCTATCTTACTTTCCATTTTACGGAAGAAAAAATATGTTAGCTGCTTAAATAAAGCAAGTGAGGACTGTATATGTGGAATGCAGTATGTGGAAGATATTGAGAATTCTGTGGAAATTTTTTTTATATCTATACTTACTGTAAAGAAATATTCATAAAATGTTCTTGACTAATAATAGAAATAATTAAGTTAGTTCAATATCTTACAATCACAAAGGAATTTCACAACACAGTTTGAAGAAGTAAACTTCAATTAATACTACAGCTATAACTGCATTTGCAAAAAAAGTGCACAATAGGCTTTATGAATAAAAAAGTAATGCAGAAGGCAGCACTGACGTGTAAAGGATGTAATGTGTAGATGTAAATAAAAGGCATTGTACCACTCCATATAAATCATAAACAATACAATAACAAACTATACTGCATAAATGCACATAAACACTATAGACTAGCACATTTATTTATTAATTGCATTTGTTTACCGGGGAGGTCCACTGAGCAAAAAAGTGTCCATTTTCAGTAGAGACCCAGGGAGAAAAGTTCTACATATATAGAATACATACATTTTGAAATATACAATGTACAAATTTTGATAAAAACACAAATAGTATTTATAACAATAGAAACAGTAGTCAGAGTTTTAACAAATGAAAAGGTAATACACCTGTAAATGCCAAATACACAGTATCACAAAGTAAAACATAAAATAATCATGTGTTATACAAGAGTACAGCAGATAGTAAAAGAAGAAGAAAAAGACAAATATGGGCATATATATTACATAACAGGAGAATCACTCAGCAGTGCAACCTAACAACAACAACAACAAGAAAATATGAATAGTGTTCTACAAACCATTTTCTTAGAGAAACATTAGATTGTGCACCATAACAACAGGAAATGTGAATATTGTGTTTTAGCAAACTACTTCAAAGAGAAACACACAGCAGTGTAATATAATACCAAAACCTGATACCCAGAGGTGATATAAACAGAATTATACCAAACCACTTTCACTGAGTGCCATGAAACATTTATAAAACATTCTTGAAAAATATAAACTGCACATGCAACAAGATCTCAAAAGAATGGAATACAATAGGCTGATGTCAGAAAAAGCAGCAAAGCAGATACAGAATTGTGTTATTGAAAGAACAAAGTGACAACAGTCTGCGAGGCACACATGCATCCTCACACACAGGCATACAATTACACACAAAAAGCACTGCATGCCAAGTGGCCAGGTATGAAAGTTGCCATGCATATGTAGTCAGAATGTGCTGTATGGGTTGCTGCATAGGAGAAAGCTTGTTAGCATGTGCATACAATACAACAATTCCCAAATAAGAGACACGTGGGTAGTCTATGTTAGTGTGTGAGTACACATGATAACAAAATACATGAGAAGGAGTAAGGCAGACAGCAAATTCATACAAGCCAGAAAGCACATGACATTTAAAAATGTGACCTGCTGCTGGCAGCTACATGGCACAACCATATCAAAGTTGTTAAAAGGCAAATATGGGGTCAGACAAAACTCACATGCATCTGTGAATAATACATAAGGATGTAAATAGTACTGTAAGCATCTCAAGGATTGCATAGCTATATCAGCACAGCATTCTTTAAACTATCATGCCAAACCAGTTTGGGAAAATGTGGACATACACAGCAAATTTTAGGTGTTAAGAGGGCATGCATACAATATTCTTGTTCAGCATTTCACAGAAGGGAACTATAAGATATATGAAGCAGATTATTTAATAGTGCATCCCATCTAACTTTCATATTACTTGACACATAGGAGGTGCAGATGTGGTTTCTCTTTACATTGTTGTGATACCTAAGTGCTGATATGTTTTTTGCAGGTATCATTACTTTTGTAATTATTTGTTAACTGAATAAGTAAAGTCTGCCTTTAAAAAGTACCCGGGCTGTAGGTGAAATAGTGATGCCTGTCATGTAGCTCAATGACCATTTGATTAGAGTTTATGTCATTAAATGTGGTATAGCTATAGCTAGTTATTTAATAAAGAAATGACATATGTAGAAATGTATTTGTTTATTTAACATTTGTTTATCGGGAGAGGCCATTTTCAGCAGAGGCTCAGGATGAAATAATCCAGATACATGTCTTTTGAATGTCAGAGGAAACTGGACTACCTAGAAGAAATGCATTTAAATGTAGGGAGGACATGCAGACTCCACCCAGAAGGTACCCCAGCTGAAAAACAAACCAGAGAACCTCTTGCTGTGAGGTGACAATGTGCACCACTGTACCTCCCCAAAAAAGTGACACGTTACATTGGCAGGGAATCAAACTAAGACCTCCTGTGTGGTAGTTAAGACTTCTACCACTGAACCACCAATGGTCACAAAGAATGAATAAAGAAGACTTATCTGGTGATTGATGTTACCTCTAAACAATCACTGTTTGTGTGGTTTCTATTTAAGTACTGACAGAGATTCCCTGAGTGTGTGGTATTTTCACTTTTTATACAGTTATATGACCATTGTGTTAGTATATTTAAAGGGTCTATATTATATCCTTGAACGCTTAAAAAAGCGAACGCTGATTGATCAAACTTATTTTCGTGAAATTGCAAAATATTGAAGCAGCAGAAACTCAAATTTTTTCCTAGGGAAAGAATTTGGTTGTCCGGTATTTTCAGTGTTATGGTGGAAAGTTACCTTCAGGTAAATTGTGTGGATGTGAGTGTTAGAGTGATTTAGGTGAGTTAGTGTTAATTGAGTGGACATGAGAGTTAGGGCAGATTTAAGTGAGTTAGACCTTAGGGTTAGGGTTTGGGTTAAAGTAAGTGGGTAGTTAGTGGTGTGTGCATAGTTTAGTGTAGGGTTAGGTATCAGATTTTAGGTGTATGTGTGTGGATTTCTGTTTGCTTGGTGTGCTTGTGTTGTGTGTATGATCAGAGCTTTTTTTCCCTGGGAAAAAAATCGCTGATCTGACAGTTTGAGATTGTAAGCTTTCGCTTAAATTAGGTCGATCAATCAGCATTTGCTTTTTTAATCGTTAAATGATATAATATAGACCCTATTTAAATAAGGGGTGGGGTTGCCCCAACATGGGATTCTGGGGGGGGGCTGACCTGTTTAAAAAATGATACATTTTTGGGGAAAATTTTCCCATAAGCGATTCTTACTGTATAATGTTTCAGTTATTTCAGATTTGAGTAAAACATGTTAAAGTGAATTGGGCTTTCAACCATATAGTCATTTGGTATTTAACCAAATTGACATTCAGCCAATTGTTATACAATCATAAAAGGACACATCATCAGAAATAAATTTATTTTGCAAAAAAAGTGCTTATAAGGAAAATACTACAGACCATGCTTCATCAAGCAAGTAAGGCAGTTCAATAGCATACCCATGTGTATATGTACAGAGCAGAGGTTTCATAATGAAATAGATACGATGCTAAAGTGTGCAGACATAGTAGCAGTGGCATCTCACCAACAATACATTGCCATTCCCAAATGAACAACATTATGAACATGGCATTCTCCAAAAATAAAACAAACCTGGACATGGTAGCTAATATATCTCTTACTATGCAAGAAAGAGATGTCTTTTAAAGGAAAATTGGTAATGAAACAAAACTAAATTAAATTCAAGCAAGGTAAATCCTTAACACAAGAAAGCAGAATACAACCGATTTACCAGAATGAAACAGAAGAGAATGACTGAAGGCTCCAGGTTTGAGGTTGAATATGTGGGTTGGACAGGGCCAGTAGATTTCATGAGAAGGTAAGTTTAGTATTTGTTTCACATCGTTTTATTCCCTGAGGTTGTATGACTGTTGACTGGGTGTATATACCATTTGCGAGTTGGGGGCCTATACCATCTCTGAGGGACTCACTGGAACTTTCCCTACTTCAAAAAAAAAAAAAAAAAGTATATATATATATATATATATATATAAAATTTATAATGATATTAATAATTTTTTGTGTGTGCCACTGTTTTAAATGCACAACTTCCCAGTGGCTTTACTCTTAATTAATCTTGTATGATTTGAAACAGAAAACAGTTAATTATAGCAAACCCAGTGTAAGAGGTATAACTTGTCCATTGACAATATTTTGTTTTTGACATTTCCCTTACTATCAGTGTGGAATATAAATTTACACTAGAACTGGAAGTGAAACTGTCAGCAGTTAACAATGCAGCACTGTAGGTGAGGATATAAATTATTGTTTGTATAAATATGTGAGTGTTCCCAAAACTACTCTACTCAAAGCTCCTTTATTTGTTTTCAAACTCAGGAATGGCAACCACATAATAAAGTGCAAATACATAGCCCAAAACTTGTACAGAAAGTTTCTGTCTTACCACACTTATGGAATAACTCCAATGAAGTAGTACTTATTGCACAAAGTGAAGAGTAAACATAATGTTTGGAGTTCTAAGAAACCTGGCCCCTTTTAAAACAATTACAACATACTAAGATGAGGCAACCCAAGTGCCATTCCTGAGATCAGTGATTCAGTACTATGTAAAATGGTTGAAGTTAACCTTGATAATGTTCATAGGATCAAAGGAAGTTACTAGGCTAATGGCCCAAGGGCTCTTATAAGCTAAGCCAAACTTACCATTGTTATGACGATCAGCACCTATTGCCCCTGTTCAAGAGGGACACAGGTGGTACCCCCACGGTGAATTTATGGTTACCCATCCAGTTGTCCAGATTGCATTTGAAGAGGGTCAATGAGATGCTCTGTTTGCTCTGTTTGACGTGAAGTGGGAGTCTATTCCAAAGGTGTGGTAACCTCTGCGATTATGAGATACATCCTCAGAGCTCACCAATATACAAGAACATGGGTTTTCAAAAACAGGTCAAGCAAATAGAATTTTATTTTACTATTACTGATGCCTTGGACTTTAGACTTCTAGTTGATGTGATCTGCCTTAATCTATCCAAAGCATTTGACAGCATTCCTCATCAGAGTATTTTTAAAGAATGCACACATCTGCATGATAATACCTGGTGCTGGCTATAAATACAAATATTTTTTCATCCAAGTTAAATATAAGATCACTCCTAAATCCATTACTTGCAGTGTTCACATGGGTTTGGCAAAGGGTCTCTTTGTTTTCATTGTTTTACTTCCTCTCTGCAGGGACTCATAGAATTCAATATACTTGGCTTACCAGAGTGGCAGTGCTGTCCCATCTTTGAAGAAATGCTGTGAAGTTCATTCATTCTTAAAACTTCTATATCTCTGGCCAGTCAGTAATAGTATATTAATATTTAATCCCAACAGATTTGGGTAATACTTTACAGCATGAATAATAAATCATACCCTTATGATGTTAGCGACAGCTTTACTTTCCTATCGATCATAGCAACATATTTATCAAAGGCATACTATGTAACATGCTTCACTTAGTGTTTGCTTTGTTACTTGGCTCATAAATATATGAAATTGTAAGCTTAAACTCATATTTGTGCATTTGACTGTCTAGTAACTTGTACTGCCTTTCTTGTACATGTTCAACCCTGCTGCCTTTATAATATGCTGTACAATATTGGTTTTACTATATCCCATTCACATTAGCAGTCCAGATGGCCTACCTTGTGTTAGCCCTGGATGAGTCCACTGTTTGATATTTAAGTGGCCATAGAAATTTATCCTTTCCTGGATAATTCCCTGACTATCCCAAAATGTTTGGAATTGAATGGTCAGCCATCACTAGATCTGATAGGTGTTTATCCATCAAAGATTGAAAACATCTTGTCCAATACCACAATTACATTTCACAGTATGGATGTTACAGGTTCTACATCTTGGAATCCAGAAAAAAACTTTTGACAGCACAGATATTCTGTGTTGTACATTTACCCATGAAGTCTATACATTTGTTTCTCCTTGATGCTTTTGAAGACTGAAAAAGACAATTTTATTTTAATTTTGCTATATATTAACTTGGCCAAGTGAAAAAATGTTTTTCTTTTATGTCATCCATATTATAGAATCAAGTCTTCTGTGTATCCACTTTTTCTCACCAACATGCCTTGTCCTGTCTCATGAGAAGAACAGTTCACATGTTTTGTATTTCTGAAGAACTGTCAGCCTTTCCCCATTCACTAATTACCATCCCCCGGATTCAATAAACTCCATGTATAAATAGCGTTATTCCTACATGGTGTGAAAGATGTCCATGTCTGCATTCTCCTCTTGGCAGCATGCCTTGCATATTAATGAAGGTGTGCTACTGAGACAGATCCGTGTACATGGATACTGAATAAGTGCAGGGGGCATGTTACAGTAGTGCTCACAGATCTGTAGCATGTCCACTGCACTGTCAAAGTGCTGTACAGCTCTTTAGAATAGAAAACAGTGTCCATGGACACTGAAATGATGAATGGGAAGGGAATGGAATGCAGGGGGTGTGTGACAGGTACTATAACACACCACCTGCATTGTGAAAGTGCTCTACGGCACTTTACAAAAAATAAAAATAAAGAAAGTGTCCTTAGACATTTAAAAGCTGAATGTGAAGGGAATGTTATGCAGACGGTGTGTGACAGATACTGTAATACATCCCCTGCATTGTAAAAGTGCTGTACAGCACTTTACAATAAAGAAAAGTGTCCACGGACACACACCTCTCAACCTCTTAGTGCAAGAAGTCTGAACAAAGCCATTATTAAAAGTGTGACAAAAGCCCCAAAATAGGGACAGTTGTTAAATATTACTCTTTCAAACTTAGAAAGATGATAGAATGACAGGTTTTGCATTAGTATGTAATTTCTGAAGAGTATGTTGCCTGAAACTCAAATGCCTGTCATTATTTACTAACTGCAGTCTTTAATGAATAGACCAGTGATGTGTATGAGAAACAGAAATGTATGAAAAATGGACCAAAAATATGTAGCACAAATGTGGACATTGTACGATAATTTGTACAGTTGAGGGGCTGACCTGAAAATGAAGTAATGTCATGTAGGGGGTGTGTTACAGTACATGTAACATGCATCCTGGATTGTGAAGAAGCCATACAGCAGTAAAACAATAAAAAAGTGTCCTCAAACACTTATATAATAAATTGAAGTGTAATGTTTAATGTGTAAATAATGGATAACATTTCTTTTTATTTTGATTTATTTAAAGTTTAAGCATAGCTGAGCAGGTTTGAATGGTGCAGTGCTTTGCTCAGCAGTGCTTAAAGGTATGAAGACATTATATAGAAATGTACAGATAAAATGTTCACAGCTGAGTTAGCTGAGAGTTTAGAGTCACGGCTTTGTGTGCAGTAGGTGCATAATTCAAATACCAAGACAGACTATTCAACTTTTTACATTGGAAAACAATTTTATATATTTTTTTAATTTTATTTAATGATGTAGTAATTAATATTTGTTAACCAGGGTAGTGTAGGTGGTCCAAAATTCCAGTGTCAGTGGAGATATGAGGTGAAAACCCCCATTTAAACTCAAGTGGCCCATACAGTATAGTCACACCCCAAGGTAATGTAATGAAAGAACATAGGGGGAGGACCTGTAAAGTAAAATATAAACACTTAATAATAATGTAGGAGTAATGAATAATTAATATGCGATTCTGACTTTTCTTAAAAGAAAACTTTTGTTTGCTCTTTGCTCAGTTTTGCTAAGCATTGCTAAGCCAAGCTAAGCAATGCTTAAACGGGACCTGTGTGAGCAATACTTAGCACTGCTCAACTCTGCTTTGCTGGTCTGAGCATTACTAAGAAGTCCCATTCTAAGCAGTATTCAGTCCAGCTAAGTGGATTTGTGCACCACTAAGCACTGCTCAGCATCTGCTACTTTAAGAACTGCTCAACTCAGTTAAGTGGGTATGCGCACTGCTGAGCTTTGCTCAGCATTTTTCAAAATGGTCCAATGACAACAAAGGGCAGGAATATGGCCTTATTTAAACTGCACAGGTGGAAATACAGGCAGAACCTGTTAGAGATTGATCCCTGTAAGAGGTATGGCAGGTGCTGGTGAAGGAGTGTGCTTTCATGCACAGCGCTGGGGCATGTTGGAGTCCAGGGTCATGGCTAGGCTCCTTGTAAAGAACCATGACATCAGATTACTGCAGGGTCAGTAACAGTGCATAGAATGCAAGTCTGAGGCCTGGGACCATCTGACATTAGAGATAAGCAATGCCACTGGCATCCCCCACACTGGCATCCCCCACACTGGTGAGCAGGTCCATCATCATTATGATGCCCTGAAATGGTGGAAGGGGGCACTCTTGGCCCAATGGATCCAAGATGCCTGGAATGGGAATGTCCCAGAAGTTTAAGTATAGCAACTGGTAATTTATCAAATTATAGTATACATATCTGATAGACAGGTATGCATAATGGTGTGTTTTCTCCCCACAGCTGCAGAGGAGAGGGCTCATAATGTGGAGGCCCATGGTGGATGACTGGTGAGGCTGTGCCGACAGTGTGGTGAGTACAGATACATATCGTGTATATATATATATATATATATATATATATATATATATATAGTCCAATAAATAAGAAAGTGTAATTGTTTACTGCCATTAGGTATAGTGTGTTCTGAGTGTACTGAATAAATGCGTTGTTAGACCAACATTCATATAAGTAACTAGTGCCAGGTACTGTGTAATGCACATGAAGGTAGCAAACAAGCTACTATTGATGAAAGGAAGGCAATACTGTAGTAATACTGTGTAGGAATGAATATGTTAATAAGCTATAAACTTTGCTTGCTACTGTGAAAGTAATAACGGACATGCATTCTTCATCTACAGGATACGCAGTACAACTGAATGTAGAAGTTAGAATTTAATAAACCACTGTGTCATGTTACCCACAATAAAGCTTAATCCAAAAAACTGTTGTGTTTAATCTGGTCTGTTGTTGAAGAAATACAAGTGTACAGGTGCTACACAGCAAATATGGCCATTAGAGGATGAATCCAATGTGGCGTGTCTGCTAGGCAGCTGTTATGGTGAACTGTAGATGTGAAAACTGTAAAACAAGATACAGTGAAAAGTGATATATGTTCTGCACTATGATCTGAACCTTGAATAGTAATGTGTAATGTATTATAGTGTGTTTCCTGCAGCATTGTCTTGTGTTAACCTTTGCATTTCAGCTACACGTATTTCTGAATGTAGGTATGCTGATGCAGGCAGGTACGAGACTGTAATAGTCGGAGCAAATATATAATAATGTGCAAATGTGTATGGGTCGGGTATGCAACCCAGCAGCCTGTTCTGGTCTGTACAGATCACACATAATTACATCTACTAGGGATTAAATGTGTACACCTGCATTCAGAATATTAATACACAGTACACTAACTATGTATCATGTATCTATGTTCAACTGTCACTACAGTCTTCTGTGACACTCTCTCTATATATATTATAAGGTCAGAATGTGCAACCAAGGGAGTTTTAGGTACAAATCAGTCAAGAAGCAGATAGCAGTGGCCCAGTAGCTCAGTGTGATAAGAAATAGATATGTTGTTTAGTTTTGCAGACACAGACCATGGTTTGAATCCAGGGACTGGTACTAAGATGTGTTTATAGTTCCACACATGTAACCCTGACTATTTGTGGAAACATTCAAGTAGTGTTAACATATATTTTCTCCACAGGGCTGACAGGTAAAGAAATGGTTGAAGTGTGTAATAATAAACTGTGTAGAAATGTTCCAGTGCCCAGCCCCATACCCACAAATGACAGCATGATAGCTATATACATTATGCATTCTTCCTGATACATGTCTCTCAAGAGTCATGCTGTCATGGCTAGTGACCACTGTTGCCAATAACCTTGCACACAGATAAATATCCAGTAGAAGTATGCCATTAGCACAGTAAAACAACATCAGTGCAGGGCACACTTTGTTAGTCATATATGTGACTATGACATGTACGTGTCTCCTCGACTCATGTACCTTGAGTTGTCACAGCTTGCCCCACAGTATTTCTGGTCAACAGATGAACAAGTGGTCTGTATGTGCTACAGTAGCTACAGGCCTCAGGTAAATATAAAGTGATGGCAGACCTGTACAGTACTGAGCAGTACTGTTGTGAAAAATGTAAGCCTATACAGCTGTTAATGGACTGTTTTTCTCTCCCCCCACACCTTATCTTGCATCAATAATTATTATTCATATACTATGGATATTTTTTCTCAAAACCTAATGTTGGGACTTGTGTTCTATTATCATTCATATATTTAAATGGTTGCATCCTAACATATATTGTCCAAGTTGTATTGTTGCTGGCCTTTTGCCGTATATGTAACTGGCATGCTGTTACAATACTGACTGTTATTCCATTTATGCAGGTTTTCTGTTTGCCATGCACTTTTTTCAGTTCTGTTGTTCTGGGTTAATTGGAACACCCATGCATGCTGTTATAGCTAATGTGGAAATGTTTTGTTCATGACTCACCAAAACATTTGTCAGACCTTAACACCATAGCACGTTTGGGAAGACAGATCCCAATGGATATGCCTGTCCCTTTTCATCTGAATGCAGCACTGGGCCCTAGCATGCCTTGGACCCAACCTTTGGCTGCCTCCTCCACTAGTCCTGCACCACCCTTGGGTGGAACTGCCTCAGGGGACAGGGCTCATCTCCCGTTAGGCATGGGCATGGAGAGGACCATGACACCCACCATCAGGTCCAAGTTATGGTGTGCAGGGTCATCCAGCATGATTTGGATGACTGCCTGCACCAGATCGAGGGCAGACTGGCACACCTTGAGGAGCAGGCTGGCCCCATCGTCCAGTCCCTAGCACAGCCATCTTCGGGGCCATGAAGGGGCAGTGATGACTGCCCATGGGTGGGGACCTCAGTCCCACTGTTTTCTTCTAGGGACACATGGGACTCTGATACCCAACTACCATCCCCATCCATGGTGTTTACCCCCTCATGTGTCATACACCGCCTCTGTCTGCTGTCTTGTCTGTCTGAAAAAAAACAACCTCTCCTACCCAACTTACCTCCCCAGACTTACCTAAAACCTTTCCCCAACATCCCACTCTCACCTTAAAAAGGAGCATCTGCTGCCCCCCCAAAAAATAATGTCCCATACATAGCTCTCCATTTCATCCCCACTTACAATGATGTCAATCAATTTACACTTGAATTACTTAACAAATTTACATTGCCCACACCCCTCCCTGTGGGATGTGAGGCTTTAAATTCCAAATTGTCCACATCATTCACAGCTGCTACTGCAGAAGAAATGGAGAGCTATGGTCCTTTCCTACACCGATCTTGCACCTCCCTAGCTGCGTTTCATAAAGTTTTTTTCCCCCTGCTTGCCTCCATTTCACCACTTTCCTATTACCCCTTTTTTTCTTTTCTTTTTTGGAATTAGCGTGGGTTTAAGCAGGAGTAAGATCCGCTAAACAAAGTAAGCATCTCTTGGCATCACTTAACATCACACAAAATCGCGCAAACCCAACTAACACTGCTTAAAACTGCTTTAATCACTATCTCATTCAGCCGCTGTTATGCCCAGCAGCAAAATAACCAGCCCTGCCAGGTCTTGAACCCTGGACCCTGTACAATAAAGTCACAGCAACATACCAATGTACCAAATGAGCTGTAAGAGCTGCTAATGCTTTTATAAATATATCACACATTACAGTCATTTAACATTAGAGAAAAAAATTCATTGCTGCCAAGTCTCAAAACAAGGACCTTGTGCACTAGATTCACAGCAACACACCACTACACCAAATAGTTATGGGGAATTGCTGATGCTTTTGTAAAGATATCAGGCACTACAGGAATGTGACTTTAGGGGAAAAAAGACATCACTGCCAATGTTTGGACCCATACCTCTGAACTATAATCAGAGGAATATATCAGTACTCCAACTGAGCTCTGGAGTAGGACAACAGTTTTTACAAACATATCCTAATTGTCAGTCGCACAGTACTCCTATATATAGTGGCACAAATCACACTGTACTTGGGCCTCTGATGCAGACACAGAACCAGTACACAGACAAATAAATGCTGCTGGATGTATGGTAGGCCTAGAATAGCAGTTAGAGATGACAACTGCACAGACTGTTGCTGAATATCCACAGTTGTATCCCCTATTTATGGCAGGGTTGTCATAAAACCTACACTGTGTTCCCACATACTGGCAAGGCAGTGCAGATTGGGGATACAAAACCATGACAGACAGCTCTGAGTCAACATCATACCCATCAGAACACACATGTCCATGCAAATTCTGTGTTACACCGTGTATGCATGCACATATGTCTTACAAATACACATGTCAGATTAATGGCTTGGTAACTCTATCTGTAACATTTATATCATCTATCACATCTAGACACCCACAGTCCTGGCACACAGCCCAGTCTGTGGCATAACTACAGGCATGTCAATACTATATAGGAATGACTGAGCCCTGCAATGTCCTGCAAAACTGTTTGCTCCTACCACAGTCACGGTCACCCACAGTAGCACTTTAAAGGCCTGCAGGGGTTGGGCACATCTCACAATTATGAATATGTGTAGTAAATGTTGACTACCACTCTCTGGATGGCACTTTTATGTAACATATGTACCACAGGCACATGCCTCACCTGGACAGTTGTGGGTACCCTCAACCAGGCCATGCTGGCACACAACGGCTGATACCGTACCCTCACTGACAGTAACAGCTTGCTCTCCCCCAATATCTTCACAATCCCTAGTCTGACTCCTGGCCAGAATGCAGCAGCTGTGGCCTGCTACACATGCAGCAGTATGTCCAGCTACCTGCTACAGACCTGATCTTGCTCACAAACACATAGAGCAGGGCATCCACACAACAGCCAGACATAAAGGGTTATGGGGGAATGTTGAGGTTTTAATGGACATGTGTCACAGTCTCTCCCTACAAATGTACCCAGCTGATAGACCAGTATCAACTGCAGCAACATGCAAAGTCAGATTAAAAAGGATGTATAACACTCACATCTGTCTGTCTTCTCACTCACCCAACACACATTTACACAGTACACTGTGACAGAATGTGAAAATCTGTTAACAATGGCCAGGCATAGCATGCAAAACTGTGGATATAACATATCCATCCAAACAGTGAATAGCATTTCCACCTACCCTCTGTAAAGCTGTAGCTCCCACACCTCGATAATGTCCTCCCACAGTCCAGGAAAAGGGACAAGGCCCACACGATGACATTAATTATAGTACTGTATTGCCATGCCATTGGCTAATGGAAATGAAACCCAGCTGTTCTGGATGCAATTAGCAAATGGGAGCGACAGATTGCTGCAGAGGCCATCACCTGCTCATGAGCATTACCTGCAAAAGGAAAGCTGCTGCCTATGGTAAACAGGTCTGACACCTTCTTCATGAAAACAGACTGCGATTTTTTACTACACTACCAGTGGATTTCTTTTGACAAAGGACTACAGCACTATGCCACATATGTCATACAATTAAGCATGTAATAAAATGCAGATGAGGGGATGCAGTCATGGGAAATAGGAATTTAAACAGTAGTAACACTGGCAGCCCAGCTAACTGGTATTTTCTAAATAGTCATATGTCATTGATGAAAATGAGTGTGACTTCATATGCTTGTCTTACAAATCTAAGAAAATATATGTTATGTGGATATTAAACTACTGGAGCAGATGTGTGTGGTGAACTCTATGTTATGTTGTTGTTGTTGTGTCTTTCGGCTTTTCCCGGTTAGGGGTCGCCACAGCGGAACTCCGGTCCGCTAATGATTGGCAGTAGATTTTTATGTGCCGAGTTGCCAGCCCTGATGCACAACCTTCAACGAAGGTACACCCATTCACGCATGTCTCCACACAGAAGATGCTTTAGCTGAGAATCGAACAGGACAACGTCTTACTGTGAGGTGACAATGCTACCCGCAGCACCGAGCTGAGCTCATACCTCTCAACTGTCCAAATTTCTGCAGAATGTGCACATGTTTGCCTCGTATCTTTAGTCTGTTTCTCAGACATTTGTGTTTTTCCTCGCAAATTGCTGGCAGATCATTAAAGACTGAAGTCATAAAATAATAGCACAAATTTGAATGTCAGATGTCATATCCTTCAGGAAAGTCATGCACATGCAAAACCTGTTATTCTGTTGGATGTCTAAGTTTGTAAGAGCAATATTTAAAAAGTGTCACTATTTCTGGCCCTTTATCACACCTTTATTTGTGCCTTTGTCCACATGTCTTGCTCTAAGAGGTTGAGAGCTACGACTGAGCTTCAGGAATGTTACCACAGTGTACCGTAGTTGAGAAGAACAGAAATGTATATAAAGTATTACCTGTGCAAATGCATGTATTAATTGTAGAAGGTGGAAGTCTTGAACATATGGAGATAACTTACATAATGTCAAGAAACTAAGCTGTAGTTGTTTTATGAATGTGTTATCTCAGTTTCAGTGCAGCAAGCAGACATAAATGTCTACAGCTATGGTGCAGTGGAAACACAGTGACCTTTTCATCACCAAGGTATGGTTGTATATGTACATGTTTACTGAGGTGCGTATGTGTGCAACAGTATGTGAAGGACAATGAGGGCAGACAGTGTGATCTTGCATGCATACCCCTTGACACAGCCAGCTAGCCTTCATACATGACACCTGGGTGTTCTGTAGGACCACAGGTTAATAGATACAGAGAAGGGTTACCAGAGTACTGGCCCTGGATCCCTCACAAGTTTAGCCATTACTTTATCCCCAAGATAATCATCCATCAGCACCTGTTGCCTCTGCTATTGCTGGACACAGGTTGAACCCCAGGGACAGATTTTTTTCCCCATCCAATCAACCTTGATGCAGTTGATGAGGGTATGCATGGGACTGTGTCTGACATGTTTTGGAGTGTAGTCCTAACACAGGGAAGCCTCTGGTAGCCAAACCTGACTCTTCAGCATGTGTTTCTGCGATCTCACATGTAAGTTAGGCCTCTTGTGTCGGTAATGCACATATATTTATACTCTTGTACATGGTGCAGCTGTTGAAGGGCCGAGCACAACATTGCCATCTTGGCATGCCACAGACACATGTGGACAACCTGAATGGTAACCAGAGGGCCAGTATTGATTACAGACTATCTGAGTGGAACAAGTGTTGAGAGTCATAGCTGACCTTTGTAGGTGTTAACATAGCCTTTACAGAGTCTGCAGATGTCTGCATAGGTGGATAGCAGACCAGCAATGCTGCTAATGTATTGTTGCACTGACTGAGGACTATTCAGAGGTAATGTCCACCATTTGTCTGGATAAGGTCCCTTTACCTATGTGGTGAACCACATACAAGCAATTCATTTTTTTTCAAAACAGGTTTATTGTTTTAACATATAAGAGAAATATCATAACAATTTTATACAAGTAATTAAAAATAGGTATTATTATAATATTCAACAAAACAACTAAAGTATTTACAAAGACATCCACTACAATCAGATCAATTAATTAAACTAAAATACCATGCTATTGAAATTAAAATTTTTTTAACAAATTTTGTAAATTATCCCATACAATAAAATAAGATGTTTTTCTATTTGTTCTAGTTCTAATTGTGTTTATTTCCATATGGCACACTATATTCATAACATTTTTAAATTCATTGAACGAAGGAGGTGTATCTGAAATCCAATTTCTAGTTATTATTTTCCTAGCCACTGCTAGAATAGACCATAACAAGGGAAGCTTAACCTTTTAACACTTTGAGGTACAGGTGTGTTGAATAATATAAGAGATTTAGAAATAATGAAATTATCTGTAAAAGAGCCTGCAAAAATTCATTAATTGACTTCCAGTATTCTTTCAATTTTATACAGTCATAAAACATATGAGCCCAGTCAGCATTCATTTCTACATTACATCTCTTACATAGATTATCTTTATTATTTATTTTATTCATCATCAAAGGTGTATAAAAAGATCTATGTAAAAATTTCCATGTATAAAGTCTCCAGACAATGGAAGACGTAGTTCTAGAAGCAGATTCCAATATATATTGTTTATCTTGTTGATTTGGTGGGTCCCCATTAATAGAAGTGAAATAATTCCAGTATGAATCTACACTGTAAAAAGTTTCTTGTCTGATAATTTTATGTATGTATGAAAGTTTACCTTTATCAGAAACTTTATGTTGTAAATTTAATATCAAGTAATCAATCAGTGTTGGAATAGATTCTTTAACAATTATAGACATTAAAATCTAATTTATTAATGAGATGTTGTCTAAAGGTCTGAACCTCTAACCAGCAAGTTTCTCTTAGATCAAATTCTTGTTTTAAGAAATCTAGATTTTTAACTTTATTATCAGATATCAACTGATACCAGTACTTTAGATCATTATCTATAGCTAAATGAGTTCCTTCAGAAGTAGATGACAAAAGCATACCCTGAGTATACATTATAGGAATTACAATAAAATTTCATTCCCTATACTTAGGGTGCATGAATATAAAGTTACGATAACTAATAATAATATTTAATGGGTAACAAACCATATGTTTAGGTGTAATAGGTGAAGTACAAAATTCCTTTAGTAACCATAACATGGAGTTATTTACAATCATATTTTTATGTGTTAAGGAGATTTTCATGGAGTGTATACTAATTAGCTCCCAATAATCTTTCCATTTTGTGACATATGACTGATCTATTAATAAAGTAATAACTTTTACAATAGAAGAGATAGTATATAAATTTAAGTCTGGAAAAGAAATACCCCCTTGAGACCAGCTATTAGTATGTTTCTTTAATGCAATCCTAGGTCTATTAGGTGCCCATAAGAAATTTAACATTAGTGTGTTCAGTTTCTTGATAATTATTTTTGTAGGTGGAAGTATTATTGATTGTATTAAGTATAAAATCTTGGGGAATATTATCATTTTAATAATTGTAAGTCTCTCCTCCATAGTAAAAAAACATATTATTCCAGGTATTAAAAGATTTTGTATATTAAGAAAACAGGTATTATAATTATTATATATAATAGATTTAATATCTTTAGATAGTATTATACCTAAATAA